>NC_086444.1:660489767-660707267 GCF_028390025.1 Pseudophryne corroboree
GAACTACCGCACTGTACACTGGTTTGATAAAGAGATAGTAGTATACTCGTAACAACTAGTATGACACTATGACGACGGTATAAAGAATGAAAAAAAAAACCACGGTTAGGTGGTATATATTATAATAATAATACAATTATGGATGGACGGACTGCCTGCCGACTGCCGACACAGAGGTAGCCACAGCCGTGAACTACCGCACTGTACACTGGTTGATAAAGAGATAGTAGTATACTCGTAACAACTAGTATGACACTATGACGACGGTTATAAGAGAATGAAAAAAAAAACCCACGGTTAGGTGGTATATATTATATAATAATAATACAATTATGGATGGGACGGACTGCCTGCCGACTGCCGACACAGAGGTAGCCACAGCCGTGAACTACCGCACTGTACACTGGTTGATAAAGAGATAGTAGTATACTCGTAACAACTAGTATGACACTATGACGACGGTATAAAGAATGAAAAAAAAACCACAGTTAGGTGGTATATATTATAATAATAATACAATTATGGACTGGACGGACTGCCTGCCGACTGCCGACACAGAGGTAGCCACAGAGCCGTGAACTACCGCACTGTACACTGGTTGATAAAGAGATAGTAGTATACTCGTAACAATTAGGATGACACTATGACGGTATAAAGAATGAAAAAAAAAACCACGGTTAGGTGGTAGGTATATAATAATAAATAATACAATTCTGGTCGGACGGACTGCCTGCCGTGTGCCGACACAGAGGTAGCCACAGCCGTGAACTACCGCACTGTACACTGGTTGATAAAGAGATAGTAGTATACTCGTAACAATTAGGATGACACTATGACGGTCATAAAGAATGAAAAAAAAAACACAGACTAAGGTTAGGTGGTAGGTATATAATAATAAATAATACAATTCTGGTCGGACGGACTGCCTGCCGTGTGCCGACACAGATGGTAGCCACAGCCGTGAACTACCGCACTGTACACTGGTTGATAAAGAGATAGTAGTATACTCGTAACAATTAGGATGACACTATGACGGTATAAAGAATGAAAAAAAAACCACGGTTAGGTGGTAGGTATATAATAATAAATAATACAATTCTGGTCGGACGGACTGCCTGCCGTGTGCCGACACAGAAGGTAGCCACAGCCGTGAACTACCGCACTGTACACTGGTTGATAAAGAGATAGTAGTATACTCGTAACAATTAGGATGACACTATGACGGTATAAAGAATGAAAAAAAAACCACGGTTAGGTGGTAGGTATATAATAATAAATAATACAATTCTGGTCGGACGGACTGCCTGCCGTGTGCCGACACAGAGGTAGCCACAGCCGTGAACTACCGCACTGTACACTGGTTGATAAAGAGATAGTAGTATACTCGTAACAATTAGGATGACACTATGACGGTATAAAGAATGAAAAAAAAAACCACGGTTAGGTGGTAGGTATATAATAATAAATAATACAATTCTGGTCGGACGGACTGCCTGCCGTGTGCCGACACAGAGGTAGCCACAGCCGTGAACTACCGCACTGTACACTGGTTGATAAAGAGATAGTAGTATACTCGTAACAATTAGGATGACACTATGACGGTATAAAGAATGAAAAAAAAACCACGGTTAGGTGGTAGGTATATAATAATAAATACAATTCTGGTCGGACGGACTGCCTGCCGTGTGCCGACACAGAGGTAGCCACAGCCGTGAACTACCGCACTGTACACTGGTTGATAAAGAGATAGTAGTATACTCGTAACAATTAGGATGACACTATGACGGTTATAAAGAATGAAAAAAAAACCACGGTTAGGTGGTAGGTATATAATAATAAATAATACAATTCTGGTCGGACGGACTGCCTGCCGTGTGCCGACACAGGTAGCCACAGCCGTGAACTACCGCACTGTACTGTGTCTGCTGCTAATATAGACTGGTTGATATTTAAAGAGATATTAGTAAGTATACAACAATCTATACTGGTGGTCAGGCACTGGTCACCACTCCTGCAGCAAAAGTGTGCACTGTTAATTAATATAATTGTACTCCTGGCTCCTGCTAACAACCTGCAGTGCTCCCCAGTCTCCCCCACAATTAATTATAAGCTTTTAATTTATACATTGATGACTGTGCAGCACACTGGCTGAGCTGAGTGCACACAGACTGAGTCAGCACTGTGTGACTGACTGTGCTGTGTATCGTTTTTTTTTTTCAGGCAGAGAACGGATATAGCAGAGAGAAGTGAACGGATATATTATATTAAATAAAAGTTAACTAGCAACTGCACTGGTCACTGACTGTGGTAAACTAACTCTGTCTGCGACTCTGCACAATCTCTCTCTATCTAATCTATCTATCTCTATTCTAATGGAGAGGACGCCAGACACGTCCTCTCCCTATCAATCTCAATGCACGAGTGAAAATGGCGGCGACGCGCGGCTCCTTATATAGAATCCGAGTCTCGCGATAGAATCCGAGCCTCGCGAGAATCCGACAGCGTCATGATGACGTTCGGGCGCGCTCGGGTTAACCGAGCAAGGCGGGAAGATCCCGAGTCGCTCGGACCCGTGGAACAAAAAAGTGAAGTTCGTGCGGGTTCGGTCGGATTCAAAGAAACCGAACCCGCTCATCTCTATCGGCCACTAGGGTCGCTAATCTTACTCACACAGCTACCTCATTGCGCCTCTTTTTTTCTTTGCGTCATGTGCTGTTTGGGGAGGGTTTTTTGGAAGGGCCATCCTGCGTGACACTGCAGTGCCACTCCTAGATGGGCCCGGTGTTTGTGTCGGCCACTAGGGTCGCTAATCTTACTCACACAGCTACCTCATTGCGCCTCTTTTTTTCTTTGCGTCATGTGCTGTTTGGGGAGGGTTTTTTTGGAAGGGACATCCTGCGTGACACTGCAGTGCCACTCCTAGATGGGCCCGGTGTTTGTGTCGGCCACTAGGGTCGCTTATCTTACTCACACAGCGACCTCGGTGCAAATTTTAGGACTAAAAATAATATTGTGAGGTGTGAGGTATTCAGAATAGACTGAAAATGAGTGTAAATTATGGTTTTTGAGGTTAATAATACTTTGGGATCAAAATGACCCCCAAATTCTATGATTTAAGCTGTTTTTTAGTGTTTTTTGAAAAAAACACCCGAATCCAAAACACACCCGAATCCGACAAAAAAAATTCGGTGAGGTTTTGCCAAAACGCGTTCGAACCCAAAACACGGCCGCGGAACCGAACCCAAAACCAAAACACAAAACCCGAAAAATTTCAGGCGCTCATCTCACATTAGACCACACAGTTGTATCCCTTATAACTGTTACTCCACACAGTAGAGCCCCTTATACACATTACACTATGGTTGAGCCCCTTATACACATTACACCATGGTAGATCCGCTATGGAAGTAGATGTATTTAACTATTTACTTGTTTAATTCAAATAAATAAATAAATAAAAACTATATATGTCCCGACTGACCTGACCTCACAACCCCCAATTTCTCATTGAAAATAAAGCCCCAAATGTGACCCCCCACAGACCTGATAACACCCCAATCTCTGAATGAACATATAATGCCCCAAAACTGACACCACCCAATATAATAATCTCTCAATGCCTCAATGAAAATAATGCCCCAAATGTGATCCCCCCACAGACCTGAAACCTCCAAACTCTCAATGAAAATAATGCACCAAAATGTACCCCCTCCCGCCTGATTTGATAATCCCACAATGCCTCAATGAAAATAATGCCCTAGAATTGCCATCCCAGACTTGCTAATCCCACTATGCGTCAATGAAAATAATGTCCCAGAATTGCCTGAGGGGCTCAGAGAGCTGTGCCAAAGCAGCCTGAGGGACAGAGAGAGCTGCACCACAGCAGCCTGAGGGGCAGAGAGAGGTGCTGCAGCAGCCTGAGAGACAGAATGAGGTGCTGCAGCTTCTAATTCAGATAGAGGTGCTGCAGCTGGGGCAGAGAGGTCCTGCAGCATCAATGTAGAGAGAAGTGCTGCCGCAGACGGGGCAGATAAAGGTACTAGAGCAGCCAGGGCAGAGAGAGGTTCTGCACAAGCTAAGGCAGAAAGAGGTGCTGCAGCAGCTAGGGCAGAGAGAGCTGCTGCAGCATCTGAAGTAGAAACATGTGCTGCAGTTTCCAGGAAAGGCAGAGGTGCTGTAGCAGCGGGGGCAGAGTGTGGTGCTGCAGGACAGAAGTAAGCCTGCTGCACAGCTACAAGCAGACAGTGAGACATAAATAGGGCAGCAGAGCTCTGACATGTGCCAGCTGTCAGTGTATCCTGCTGTCGCCGCTGGCCTGCCCTGTTCCCTACCTAGTCTCCGAGTCAGTGTGTGCCCTTCTGCTTCTCCTCCTCCTGCTCTGTGGCTGCCATTACAGTGACCTGTGGGAAGAGGGGTGGCGGGTGACAGCGCGCCCTCTAACTTCTTCGGCGCCCGGAGCTCGAGCTCCACCGGAGCCACCCTCGCTACACCCATGGATATCATTCCTACATAAATTATGTTTAACCATACAAAAGTTTCAGAAGTGTGCTCTTCTAGTTATAGGAGACTTCAACCTAGTGCTAGATCCTAAAATGGGTAAGCCTACCAGTTCTTCAGCGGTTACTCCTTTGTCTCAAACAGGATCCACTGCTGCTTTCCATAATCTTTTAGCTGAATTTGATTTACAGTTTAGAACATTTGGTGTGTTCAAAATCCAACGACTATACTTATTTCCCACTGGTACATCATTCTTATTCTCAAATAGATTTTGTTATATGCGATAAATGGACCCTTCAGCATTCTGGCCCGGTGGATCTCCTCCCCATTTATTGGTCGGACCATGTTCCACTACCGTGGTGCTGGGATATCACTCGATTATGAGTTTTCCCCCACCCTTGTCGCCTTTCTCCTCATCTGGTTACCGATCAGATGGCCAGTAAGTGCATAGACGATAGTATTAAATCACTCCAAAATGCTTGTAAACTTTAAACAGGCTGTATCTTACCCCTGAGTGTTATGGCCTTTGTGATCTAAATATTGTTGGCATCAGTGTGGAGAAGTAGGCCATTTATTTCACATGTTTTGGTCATGCCCCTCGTTACATGCTTTTTGGGTAGAGGTTTATCAAATGGCTAATAAAGTGCTGAATTTATCTTTGACTCCCTCCCCATCTCTAGCCCTGTTGAAGGCATATCCCCCTGCAGTTCAAACCCATCATCGCTATTGCTTAGGTCATATCTTGTATAGCAGCACATGCCATACTTGCTCAATCTTGGAAACAATCTTCTTCCCTCCCCCTGTTTTAAAGGTTTTCCATAAGGTACACTTCAACTTTATCATGGAAACAGAGTTTATGCCTTATTCATCCTCAGCATCCTCCCCTTTTGTGTGGTGGGTCCTCTGGCATGAATAGGTGACAGCAGGTGAAGGCACTCAGCTTTTTATGCAGCAGTCTCAGTCTAACCCTCTTCAATTTAGTTTAAATGCGGCAGAGTCTCCTTGATGTTTTTGAGAAAATTTTATATCTAGCTGACCAATTATGTTAATTTCTTTTACTGCTGGTTTTTTTTCTTTGACCAAATATTACAGATTGTTATCTAACATTGGAATTATATCTTTATCTGTGTGGCCTATATGTCCCATGTACTGTGGTTATGTCCTACCCACCCCTCCCTCTCCCCTTTTTTCTTTCTGTATCTCTCCTACAAAAAGTTATTTTAATAAAATTGAAGATAAATGTCTCTCCACATAGGTGTTGGCTCCTGCAGATCACATAGCCATGCCCACAGCAGCTGACACCTACAGTAATAATAATTTTTAATTAAATAATTTTTTTGTGGAAGGGATACATAAGTGCATACATCTCCTGCCCACCACTATATAGGGGATGCCAGCGACCACACAGGAGGACCATGTCCCTTTCGGCAGCCGGAACACACTGGGCCCCTTCAACAAGCCTGGGCCCAGGTGAGAAGTACACGTCAACCCTCCCCCCACTCCGTGCCACTAATTATGTAGATAGAATGAGAATTATCATCCTTGCCCACTCCCCCAGATTCTGCAGGAGACACCCAATTTTTGGGGTAGTCCCTGCGGCCCTAGAAGAGTGGCACCCCTCCCCAGGGTCAGATTACGAATTGGGGGTGCCCGAGGCACTTAAGACAGGGGGGCCCTGGTGGAAGAGGGATTGTGCATACCTTCCAACATGACCCATTCCAGGAGGGTCATAATGCTCTTTACCTGGACTTCCCACTTAATATATGATTGGCATCTCCTGTGTTGAACTATTTAATTGATAAGAAGGTATATCAACACAGGTGATTGCAATCACAAATGAACAGGGAAGTCCAGGTAGACAGCATTTTATCCCTCCTGAAACAGGTCATGTTGGGAGGTATGGAGTGTGTATATTCAATTTAAACCAATGATGTATATTAGTTTTAAACTAATAGTTTAATAATGCCTGGGTACTGTTTATAGAGCCACCTAATTTATACAATTTTCTTGTAGTGGGTCAAAGATAACTTAACCTTAAAATGCACATAGAAAAATAAAATCTATAATTTATCTTGTCACATGCAAGAATAGCAGCAGCCTCTTTACTACTTACACACTGGGACAGGACTCATGAGGACTGTGTGTGTGTGTGTGTGTGTGTGTGTGTGTGTGTCTCTATATACCCTCATTAGATAACACAGGACTCAGACACCCAGGTGGGGAGGAGGAGAAGCTGTTATCCCAGTGTCAATTACAGGTCTGTCCACCCACCTATCTGTCCTCTAATCAGAATGCACCGTCAGTAGTTCATGAAAGATGATACTCCTGTGTCTCTACCTGCACTGCATACTGTCCTGCTAGCATTCTGGCTGCTGCTGCTGCATAAAAGGGAAAGCTAGTGATGTCAGTGTAGTGGGGGAGGACCCCCTGACAAAGGGGGGGTCTGGGGTACAGTATGCCCTGCAGCCCCCCCCCCCTTAATTTGGCTATGCCCCTTCCACATCCCGCTCACTTCCTAGTGAAGTGGGCAGAATGGGGAGATTAATATAGGGAATCCCAGTGTACTCAAGGAGGTGACAGGGCCTAGTGATGCGCCTCTATGGAAACATGTAATTTTGGCCCTGCCCCTAGACAAATTTGCACCAATCGTGACAATTTTTCCATGAGGGGGTGGATCACTACCTTGCAGATTTATGATAATAACACCTAGAGGTATATTTACTAAAGTGTGGGTTTTTAGAAGTGGAGATGTTGCCAATAGCAACCAATCAGTTTCTAGCTATTATCTTCTAGAAGGTGCTAGATAAATGATAACTAGAATCTTATTGGTTGCTATGGGCATCATCTCCACTTCTAAAAACCTGTGCTTTAGTACATATACCCCCTAGCATCATCATACTCCTCCATTTAGACAAATGGCAGAGATGGAAAGGGACACTAAATTGACTTCCTGAGAACATCAGCGTGAAACTGTTTGAGGCACCTAATTCAGTTCTCACTGGCTTGCTGTCAGAATTTTAAAAAAAATTTTTGTTTGAGGGAGCAAATGTACATTGATTTTTATTGGTTTAAATATATGCTTGGACCTACACTATGAGATAATACACAGGTACTTTCAAGTAGGTATATTACAGTTGTACCAAAGGAAACGTGAGAAAAGCAGACTGCGCTTTACCACCAAAAATCTATTGAAAACTGAAAGGTAATATAAAGTGACATGTTATAATAGAAATGTTATTTTAGTATTATTTAGAAGGTATATTCAGTTACACACATACAGTGGGCTGATATAAAAAATAAACAAGCAATGTACATATAAACAAAACATATGTGACAATGGGGGTATCCAATTAGCCGTGATAATGCTATCCGCGACTGTGGCTAAAGTTTCCGCACCGATCTCCCATTTTTTGCACCTATCCTATTCCAAAATGGTGATAAAGGATTCGTGCGATAACTCTAGATGGCAAAACCAGACAGTATAGGAGAAAATGGGGAAATCTATCCATACCCCCAAAAAGCCAAACTAATATAGGAACACTTTATAGAAATCTATTAGTATTTGGTGTAATTAAATGGGTCATATGGCTGTTATATGCATTTTTTTTTATAGAAAGCTATTATTTTCAGCAAAATAAGTGCTCTCATTAAATTTGGGGTACATAAAAATGGGTGTAAGTATATATTTGGGGCATTTTAGGGTACTTATAAAGAAAAGTGGAAATAGATCGATTACGCCCACCTGTAAGTCTAAAAACACTTGTCCCAACAATAAAGCACCCCAATATACCTGTCCCATACCTTGTACCCCAATTTCCATTACTTTGTATTTTTGACCCCAAAATTAAAAACATCTAAATGCCTAATTAGTCATTCAGGGGGGTGTCCCAGGGGTTCTGAATCAAATCCACATATTTTGACCTTAAATTTTGCACAACTTATCACACCTGCTCTGAGTTGGTGAAGATAAATTTGTGATGAACCCTATGGAGACTTTTCAGCGATAACTTTTTGCAGATAATTGGATACCAAGTTATCGCAAATGCGATAAAATGTTGCTAAAGCACGTTATCACTGCTAATTGGATACACCCAATAAGTGATGTTGTTTTGCTAACATTAACCCACCAGTCATTGACGTTTCTATAATGGGTGCAAAGAGTGCGGTGCACACGGCCCCCTGGGCCAAGGGGGAGCCCACACCGCACACACTACACCCATTACTTACCATTCCAGAGTCTAGCACCGGTCACTGCAGTTGCGGCGGAATTCGCCGCCGAAATGCCCACCAAGCATGCGCAGTAGCCAGATTGGTCTCCGGATCATGGCGGGCTCCATGTATCCGGAGGTCTGCGCATGCGCAATAGACTCCGGCGTCTACAACGCCGTTCAGAGGAGGGGGGCCCTCCCGGAAGTGCACACGGGCCCCCTTCTCTGTAGAAATGCCCCTGCCACCAGTACTAAAATGCACAATCAAATACACAAATAAAAAAATAATTAGCCTGAAATTCTGTCTCTCATTAAGTTTCTGTTAAATGCATGTATAGGTAAGATGATATAAACCCTACCATATGTCATAACATCAATTTATGATGCTTCTGATCATGTTCATACCCATTTTTGTAAAAGGGCAACAATTTTACTAGCAAGACACAGCTAGAAAAAGTATTGCCCTTTTAAATATTGGGCATAAACATGATCAAAGCGCGGGTTTTACAAACCGACACTTTGTAAATAATCCCCTGGTATCTTGCTGATAATTAATTGCTCCAAAGTCTGGTTTACTGGTTCTGTTTGTCTTTTGGATTTTGGAAAATAGATGGTGCATTAATTACCAATTACCTAACTCACATATTAGATGAACAGTGAACATTTTATTGAAGTATACAAAGAGACCTCATGATCCCATGCAATGGTGGCTCACACCACATCATGCAGTATGTGTATGTAACTTATGTGCTGGCTGCAGGTCTCCGGGAATTGGCAGCGTTGCGTGTCATCTTACAGCTGCCGCTGAACCCGGGACTCATCATTCAGCATAACACCTCCTGCCCACCCCCAGGTTCCCATTGGCTAGTTTTCACAAGAGTCTGGGGGTGGGCTTTGAAGGACAGAGGAGCCGATCCACTGAGGTCTGCAGCCAGCACATATGTTACATACATCCCTGCATGTATGTTCATATGTGCTCTCCCGCTCCCGCTGTATGATGTGGTATAAGCTGCAGACCAGGGGCTGCAGTCGTCACTGGTCCCATGTCTGGTCTGCTACTGTATCTTCTCATTTTGCAAGGGCAGGAACCAGTGCTGAAAATATGTAAAAGCCAAATATTACATAAATTTTTGAATTCAGCCCATATTATTAGATGAAGGTAAGAACAAGAATAGACCAGGTGAAATGGGCCATGCTGTATGGTCTGAATATCATATTCACTTAACTGCTAAAATGTGGGTCTTATTTTTAGTGTGGCATAAAGACCTGCTGAAACATGATACATTCACAATGACTGGGCTAAAATGTTACCAGATGACTAAGAGTAGTAGACAGATAACAAGTTCACAATCCTCCACTGCTTCATGAGAGACGGTTGATGTAACGTCAGCGAACCTTTGTCAGTTAAGAAGCTAAAAGAACCATTTATCAACTTGATGTACATGAAGTAAAATATAATATAGCGTTGCCTATGTGAAGTGAACGTTAGTTGAGTAGAATGAGGGCATAGCCACATAATTGTAACATGCCCCCCTGGATATACAACTTAATGAGACAAGGACATATTCACAGGTATAGTGCTTAAGAGCTGTATCTTTTGTGGGTACTGGAGGCCTGATTAAACATATTTTGGGTGTTTGTGAATATATACACACACTAGTGTTCTCTCTCTCTCTCTCTCTCTCTCTCTCTCTCTCTCTCTCTCTCCCTTTCCTCCTTTCACTTTCCTCCTCTCTCTGTAACATAGTAACATAGTAATTGAGGTTGAAAAGAGGCAAAATGCCCATCGTGTTCAACCTGTATTCTGTATTAAGTTGAATTGATTTTACTGTACCTGCTGAAGAATGTTTTTATGACTAGTTAACAACTATAAATCCTGTTACACCCAAATTAACAACATCAATAATTTAAATGTTGTAACCTTGGATATCCTTTTCAAATCAGAAATTCATCCAATCCTATTTTAAATGCATTTACAGAGTCCACCATTACCACTTTCTTTGGCAAGGAATTCCAAATCCTGATTGCCCTAACGGTAAAGAACCCTTTCCTCCGTTGCGTACTGAATTTTTTTTCCTCCAGCTTCAACGAGTGCCTACGTGTCCTAAACAGAGTTATTTTAATAAATAATTCCACTGATAGCTTTAACCCAGTGGATGTAAAGGACATTGCTGAAATTGCTCGGATTTTGAGTCCCACCACCTGTGATCTAGACCCTGCCTCAACCAAGCTTCTAATAGATTGTATGAATATAATTGGTCCTGTCTTTGCAAAAATTGTTCAATGCTCTTTGCAGACAGGCATATTTCCTGGACCCCTAAAGGAAGCAATTGTTAGACCTCTTCTTAAGAAACCTAATTTAGATCCCGACTGCATGACCAACTATAGACGGGTATCAAACCTTCCTTTTCTAGGAAAGGTTATTGAGAAAGTGGTTGCAAATCAACTGGAAACTAGAGATGTGCACTTGAAATTTTTCGGGTTTTGTGTTTTGGTTTTGGGTTCGGTTCCGCGGCCGTGTTTTGGGTTCGACCGCGTTTTGGCAAAACCTCACCGAATTTTTTTTGTCGGATTCGGGTGTGTTTTGGATTCGGGTGTTTTTTTCAAAAAACACTAAAAAACAGCTTAAATCATAGAATTTGGGGGTCATTTTGATCCCAAAGTATTATTAACCTCAAAAACCATAATTTCCACTCATTTTCAGTCTATTCTGAATACCTCACACCTCACAATATTATTTTTAGTCCTAAAATTTGCACCGAGGTCGCTGGATGACTAAGCTAAGCGACCCTAGTGGCCGACACAAACACCGGGCCCATCTAGGAGTGGCACTGCAGTGTCACGCAGGATGGCCCTTCCAAAAAACACTCCCCAAACAGCACATGACGCAAAGAAAAAAAGAGGCGCAATGAGGTAGCTGTGTGAGTAAGCTAAGCGACCCTAGTGGCCGACACAAACACCGGGCCCATCTAGGAGTGGCACTGCAGTGTCACGCAGGATGGCCCTTCCAAAAAACACTCCCCAAACAGCACATGACGCAAAGAAAAAAAGAGGCGCAATGAGGTAGCTGTGTGAGTAAGCTAAGCGACCCTAGTGGCCGACACAAACACCTGGCCCATCTAGGAGTGGCACTGCAGTGTCACGCAGGATGGCCCTCCAAAAAACACTCCCCAAACAGCACATGACGCAAAGAAAAAAAGAGGCGCAATGAGGTAGCTGTGTGAGTAAGATAAGCGACCCTAGTGGCCGACACAAACACCGGGCCCATCTAGGAGTGGCACTGCAGTGTCACGCAGGATGGCCCTTCCAAAAAACACTCCCCAAACAGCACATGACGCAAAGAAAAAAAGAGGCGCAATGAGGTAGCTGTGTGAGTAAGATAAGCGACCCTAGTGGCCGACACAAACACCGGGCCCATCTAGGAGTGGCACTGCAGTGTCACGCAGGATGGTCCTTCCAAAAAACACTCCCCAAACAGCACATGACGCAAAGAAAAAAAGAGGCGCAATGAGGTAGCTGTGTGAGTAAGATAAGCGACCCTAGTGGCCGACACAAACACCGGGCCCATCTAGGAGTGGCACTGCAGTGTCACGCAGGATGTCCCTTCCAAAAAACCCTCCCCAAACAGCACATGACGCAAAGAAAAAAAGAGGCGCAATGAGGTAGCTGTGTGAGTAAGATAAGCGACCCTAGTGGCCGACACAAACACCGGGCCCATCTAGGAGTGGCACTGCAGTGTCACGCAGGATGGCCCTTCCAAAAAACACTCCCCAAACAGCACATGACGCAAAGAAAAAAAGAGGCGCAATGAGGTAGCTGTGTGAGTAAGATAAGCGACCCTAGTGGCCGACACAAACACCGGGCCCATCTAGGAGTGGCACTGCAGTGTCACGCAGGATGGCCCTTCCAAAAAACACTCCCCAAACAGCACATGACGCAAAGAAAAAAAGAGGCGCAATGAGGTAGCTGTGTGAGTAAGATAAGCGACCCTAGTGGCCGACACAAACACCGGGCCCATCTAGGAGTGGCACTGCAGTGTCACGCAGGATGGCCCTTCCAAAAAACACTCCCCAAACAGCACATGACGCAAAGAAAAAAAGAGGCGCAATGAGGTAGCTGTGTGAGTAAGATAAGCGACCCTAGTGGCCGACACAAACACCTGGCCCATCTAGGAGTGGCACTGCAGTGTCACGCAGGATGGCCCTTCCAAAAAACACTCCCCAAACAGCACATGACGCAAAGAAAAATTAAAGAAAAAAGAGGTGCAAGATGGAATTGTCCTTGGGCCCTCCCACCCACCCTTATGTTGTATAAACAGGACATGCACACTTTAACCAACCCATCATTTCAGTGACAGGGTCTGCCACACGACTGTGACTGAAATGACGGGTTGGTTTGGACCCCCACCAAAAAAGAAGCAATTAATCTCTCCTTGCACAAACTGGCTCTACAGAGGCAAGATGTCCACCTCATCATCATCCTCCGATATATCACCGTGTACATCCCCCTCCTCACAGATTATCAATTCGTCCCCACTGGAATCCACCATCTCAGCTCCCTGTGTACTTTGTGGAGGCAATTGCTGCTGGTCAATGTCTCCACGGAGGAATTGATTATAATTCATTTTAATGAACATCATCTTCTCCACATTTTCTGGAAGTAACCTCGTACGCCGATTGCTGACAAGGTGAGCGGCGGCACTAAACACTCTTTCGGAGTACACACTTGTGGGAGGGCAACTTAGGTAGAATAAAGCCAGTTTGTGCAAGGGCCTCCAAATTGCCTCTTTTTCCTGCCAGTATAAGTACGGACTGTGTGACGTGCCTACTTGGATGCGGTCACTCATATAATCCTCCACCATTCTTTCAATGGGGAGAGAATCATATGCAGTGACAGTAGACGACATGTCCGTAATCGTTGACAGGTCCTTCAGTCCGGACCAGATGTCAGCATCAGCAGTCACTCCAGACTGCCCTGCATCACCGCCAGCGGGTGGGCTCGGAATTCTGAGCCTTTTCCTCGCACCCCCAGTTGCGGGAGAATGTGAAGGAGGAGATGTTGACAGGTCGCGTTCCGCTTGACTTGACAATTTTCTCACCAGCAGGTCTTTGAACCCCAGCAGACTTGTGTCTGCCGGAAAGAGAGATCCAAGGTAGGTTTTAAATCTAGGATCGAGCACAGTGGCAAAAATGTAGTGCTCTGATTTCAACAGATTGACCACCCGTGAATCCTTGTTAAGCGAATTAAGGGCTCCATCCACAAGTCCCACGTGCCTAGCGGAATTGCTCCGTGTTAGCTCCTCCTTCAATGTCTCCAGCTTCTTCTGCAAAAGCCTGATGAGGGGAATGACCTGACTCAGGCTGGCAGTGTCTGAACTGACTTCACGTGTGGCAAGTTCAAAGGGCAGCAGAACCTTGCACAACGTTGAAATCATTCTCCACTGCGCTTGAGACAGGTGCATTCCACCTCCTATATCGTGCTGAATTGTATAGGCTTGAATGGCCTTTTGCTGCTCCTCCAACCTCTGAAGCATATATAGGGTTGAATTCCACCTCGTTACCACTTCTTGCTTCAGATGATGGCAGGGCAGGTTCAGGCGTTTTTGGTGTTGCTCCAGTCTTCTGTACGTGGTGCCTGTACGCCGAAAGTGTCCCGCAATTCTTCTGGCCACGACAGCATCTCTTGCACGCCCCTGTCGTTTTTTTAATAATTCTGCACCACCAAATTCAAGGTATGTGCAAAACATGGGACGTGCTGGAATTTGCCCATATTTAATGCACACACAATATTGCTGGCGTTGTCCGATGCCACAAATCCACAGGAGAGTCCAATTGGGGTAAGCCATTCCGCGATGATCTTCCTCAGTTGCCGTAAGAGGTTTTCAGCTGTGTGCGTATTCTGGAAAGCGGTGATACAAAGCGTAGCCTGCCTAGGAAAGAGTTGGCGTTTGCGAGATGCTGCTACTGGTGCCGCCGCTGCTGTTCTTGCGGCGGGAGTCCATACATCTACCCAGTGGGCTGTCACAGTCATATAGTCCTGACCCTGCCCTGCTCCACTTGTCCACATGTCCGTGGTTAAGTGTACATTGGGTACAGCTGCATTTTTTAGGACACTGGTGACTCTTTTTCTGAGGTCTGTGTACATTTTCGGTATCGCCTGCCTAGAGAAATGGAACCTAGATGGTATTTGGTACCGGGGACACAGTACCTCAAACAAGTCTCTAGTTGGCTCTGCAGTAATGATGGATACCGGAACCACGTTTCTCACCACCTAGGATGCCAAGGCCTCAGTTATCCGCTTTGCAGCAGGATGACTGCTGTGATATTTCATCTTCCTCGCAAAGGACTGTTGGACAGTCAATTGCTTGGTGGAAGTAGTAAAAGTGGTCTTACGATTTCCCCTCTGGGATGACCATCGACTCCCAGCAGCAACAACAGCAGCGCCAGCAGCAGTAGGCGTTACACGCAAGGATGCATCGGAGGAATCCCAGGCAGGAGAGGAATCGTCAGAATTGCCAGTGACATGGCCTGCAGGACTATTGGCATTCCTGGGGAAGGAGGAAATTGACACTGAGGGAGTTGGTGGGGTGGTTTGCATGAGCTTGGTTACAAGAGGAAGGGATTTACTGGTCAGTGGACTGCTTCCGCTGTCGCCCAAAGTTTTTGAACTTGTCACTGACTTATTATGAATGCGCTGCAGGTGACGTATAAGGGAGGATGTTCCGAGGTGGTTAACGTCCTTACCCCTACTTATTACAGCTTGACAAAGGCAACACACGGCTTGACAAATGTTGTCCGCATTTCTGTTGAAATACTTCCACACCGAAGAGCTGATTTTTTTGGTATTTTCACCAGGCATGTCAACGGCCATATTCCTCCCACGGACAACAGGTGTCTCCCCGGGTGCCTGACTTAAACAAATCACCTCACCATCAGAATCCTCCTTGTCAATTTCCTCCCCAGCGCCAGCAACACCCATATCCTCCTCATCCTGGTGTACTTCAACACTGACATCTTCAATCTGACTATCAGGAACTGGACTGCGGGTGCTCCTTCCAGCACTTGCAGGGGGCGTGCAAATGGTGGAAGGCGCATGCTCTTCACGTCCAGTGTTGGGAAGGTCAGGCATCGCAACCGACACAATTGGACTCTCCTTGTGGATTTGGGATTTCGAAGAACGCACAGTTCTTTGCGGTGCTTTTGCCAGCTTGAGTCTTTTCATTTTTCTAGCGAGAGGCTGAGTGCTTCCATCCTCATGTGAAGCTGAACCACTAGCCATGAACATAGGCCAGGGCCTCAGCCGTTCCTTGCCACTCCGTGTGGTAAATGGCATATTGGCAAGTTTACGCTTCTCCTCCGACAATTTTATTTTAGATTTTGGAGTCCTTTTTTTACTGATATTTGGTGTTTTGGATTTTACATGCTCTGTACTATGACATTGGGCATCGGCCTTGGCAGACGACGTTGCTGGCATTTCATCGTCTCGGCCATGACTAGTGGCAGCAGCTTCAGCACGAGGTGGAAGTGGATCTTGATCTTTCCCTAATTTTGGAACCTCAACATTTTTGTTCTCCATATTTTAATAGGCACAACTAAAAGGCACCTCAGGTAAACAATGGAGATGGATGGATACTAGTATACTTAAGGATGGACGAGCGACTGCCGACACAGAGGTAGCTACAGCCGTGGACTACCGTACTGTGTCTGCTGCTAATATAGACTGGATGATAATGAGATGAAATCAATATATATATATATATATATATATAATATCACACTAGTACTGCAGCCGGACAGCTAGATATATTTATTATGTAATGACTGAAGACGGACCTGCTGGACACTGTCAGCTCAGCAGCACCGCAGACTGCTACAGTAAGCTACTATAGTAGTATGTATAAAGAAGAAAAAAAAAAACCACGGGTAGGTGGTATACAATTATGGATGGACGAGCGACTGCCGACACAGAGGTAGCTACAGCCGTGGACTACCGTACTGTGTCTGCTGCTAATATAGACTGGATGATAATGAGATGAAATCAATATATATATATATATATATAATATCACACTAGTACTGCAGCCGGACAGGTAGATATATTTATTATGTAATGACTGATGACGGACCTGCTGGACACTGTCAGCTCAGCAGCACCGCAGACTGCTACAGTAAGCTACTATAGTAGTATGTATAAAGAAGAAAGAAAAAAAAAAACCACGGGTAGGTGGTATACAATTATGGATGGACGAGCGACTGCCGACACAGAGGTAGCTACAGCCGTGGACTACCGTACTGTGTCTGCTGCTAATATAGACTGGATGATAATGAGATGAAATCAATATATATATATATAATATCACACTAGTACTGCAGCCGGACAGGTAGATATATTTATTATGTAATGACTGATGACGGACCTGCTGGACACTGTCAGCTCAGCAGCACCGCAGACTGCTACAGTAAGCTACTATAGTAGTATGTATAAAGAAGAAAGAAAAAAAAAAACCACGGGTAGGTGGTATACAATTATGGATGGACGAGCGACTGCCGACACAGAGGTAGCTACAGCCGTTGACTACCGTACTGTGTCTGCTGCTAATATAGACTGGATGATAATGAGATGAAATCAATATATATATATATATATATATATATATCACACTAGTACTGCAGCCGGACAGGTAGATATATTTATTATGTAATGACTGATGACGGACCTGCTGGACACTGTCAGCTCAGCAGCACCGCAGACTGCTACAGTAAGCTACTATAGTAGTATGTATAAAGAAGAAAAAAAAAAAAAAACACGGGTAGGTGGTATACAATTATGGATGGACGAGCGACTGCCGACACAGAGGTAGCTACAGCCGTGGACTACCGTACTGTGTCTGCTGCTAATATAGACTGGATGATAATGAGATGAAATCAATATATATATATATAATATCACACTAGTACTGCAGCCGGACAGGTAGATATATTTATTATGTAATGACTGATGACGGACCTGCTGGACACTGTCAGCTCAGCAGCACCGCAGACTGCTACAGTAAGCTACTATAGTAGTATGTATAAAGAAGAAAGAAAGAAAAAAAAACCACGGGTAGGTGGTATACAATTATGGATGGACGAGCGACTGCCAACACAGAGGTAGCTACAGCCATGGACTACCGTACTGTGTCTGCTGCTAATATAGACTGGATGATAATGAGATGAAATCAATATATATATATATATAATATCACACTAGTACTACAGCCGGACAGGTAGATATATTTATTATGTAATGACTGATGACGGACCTGCTGGACACTGTCAGCTCAGCAGCACCACAGACTGCTACAGTAAGCTACTATAGTAGTATGTATAAAGAAGAAAGAAAAAAAAAAACCACGGGTAGGTGGTATACAATTATGGATGGACGAGCGACTGCCGACACAGAGGTAGCTACAGCCGTGGACTACCGTACTGTGTCTGCTGCTAATATAGACTGGATGATAATGAGATGAAATCAATATATATATATATAATATCACTAGTACTGCAGCCGGACAGGTATATATATTTATTATGTAATGACTGATGACGGACCTGCTGGACACTGTCCGCTCAGCAGCACCGCAGACTGCTACAGTAAGCTACTATAGTAGTATGTATAAAGAAGAAAGAAAAAAAAAAACCACGGGTAGGTGGTATACAATATTATATATATTATATACAATTATATATATATATATATATATATATATATTAAACTGGTGGTGATTATTAAACTGGTGGTCAGGTCACTGGTCACAGTATCAGCAACTTGCAAGTAGTACTCCTAAGCAGACAATCACAATATATATTATACTGGTGGTCAGTGTGGTCACAATGGCAGTGTGGCACTCTGGCAGCAAAAGTGTGCACTGTACGTTATATGTACTCCTGAGTCCTGCTCTCAGACTCTAACTGCTCCCCACTGTCAGTGTCTCCCCACAAGTCAGATATACATTATACAGTCACACTATCTATCTATCACTTCAGCAAGTAGTAGTACTCCTCCTAATGCTCCCCAAAATTACTACTGTGTCTCTCTCTACTCTAGTCTCACTCTCTTCTCTATAAACGGAGAGGACGCCAGCCACGTCCTCTCCCTATGAATCTCAATGCACGTGTGAAAATGGCGGCGACGCGCGGCTCCTTATATAGAATCCGAGTCTCACGATAGAATCCGAGCCTCGCGAGAATCCGACAGCGGGATGATGACGTTCGGGCGCGCTCGGGTTAACCGAGCAAGGCGGGAAGATCCGAGTCGCTCGGACCCGTGTAAAAAAAACTGAAGTTCGGGCGGGTTCGGTTTCCGAGGAACCGAACCCGCTCATCTCTACTGGAAACCCGCCTGACAACCCATGATATCTATGATCCATTCCAATCAGGACTCAGGAGAAGACATAGCACTGAAACAGCCCTGGTGTGTGTGTTAAATGATCTTCTGATGGCAAGAGACAGAGGTGACTCTTCAATATTAATCCTTCTGGATCTCTCTGCAGCATTTGATACCGTGGACCATGGGCTTCTGATTGAGCGACTGATACATTTTTGTGGACTGGATGGCACAGTCCTAAGCTGGTTCAAATCATTTCTCACAGGCAGGTCACAGAAAGTATCGTCTGGATTATACTCATCACCACCAATGCCATTGCCATGTGGTGTCCCACAAGGTTCTATACTATCACCCATGCTTTTTGCAGTATACATGCTCCTGCTGGGTGAAATAATCAGGCGCTTAGGGCTAGTCTACCACTGCTATGCAGATTATACACAATTGTACCTGTCCTTTGCTCCGGGCACTGATAACCCAATAGCAACCCTAATTGGCTGTCTAGCTGAACTCTAGGAGTGGATGAGTGCCAGTTGGCTGCGACTGAATCCGGATAAAACAGAGGTCCTTATGATAGGACCGCAACATCAAAGGACAAGACTGCAGCATAGCCAACCAACTGGACTTACACTCGGGGATTCAGAATTACAAACCACTGATCGTGTGCGGAATCTTGGCATTGTCCTGGATGGTGGCTTGACAGTTAACCATCAGATATCAGCCACAATCAAATCCTCATTCTTTCACCTGAGGAATATAGCCAGAATCAAGCACTTAATTCCCTCAGATGATCTGCCAAAAGTCATCCATGCATTTGTATCATCTCGATTAGACTAGAGATGAGCGCCTGAAATTTTTCGGGTTTTGTGTTTTGGTTTTGGGTTCGGTTCCGCGGCCGTGTTTTGGGTTCGACCGCGTTTTGGCAAAACCTCACCGAATTTTTTTTGTCGGATTCGGGTGTGTTTTGGATTCGGGTGTTTTTTTCAAAAAACACTAAAAAACAGCTTAAATCATAGAATTTGGGGGTCATTTTGATCCCAAAGTATTATTAACCTCAAAAACCATAATTTCCACTCATTTTCAGTCTATTCTGAATACCTCACACCTCACAATATTATTTTTAGTCCTAAAATTTGCACCGAGGTCGCTGTGTGAGTAAGATAAGCGACCCTAGTGGCCGACACAAACACCGGGCCCATCTAGGAGTGGCACTGCAGTGTCACGCAGGATGTCCCTTCCAAAAAACCCTCCCCAAACAGCACATGACGCAAAGAAAAAAAGAGGCGCAATGAGGTAGCTGTGTGAGTAAGATTAGCGACCCTAGTGGCCGACACAAACACCGGGCCCATCTAGGAGTGGCACTGCAGTGTCACGCAGGATGGCCCTTCCAAAAAACCCTCCCCAAACAGCACATGACGCAAAGAAAAAAAGAGGCGCAATGAGGTAGCTGTGTGAGTAAGATTAGCGACCCTAGTGGCCGACACAAACACCGGGCCCATCTAGGAGTGGCACTGCAGTGTCACGCAGGATGGCCCTTCCAAAAAACCCTCCCCAAACAGCACATGACGCAAAGAAAAAAAGAGGCGCAATGAGGTAGCTGTGTGAGTAAGATTAGCGACCCTAGTGGCCGACACAAACACCGGGCCCATCTAGGAGTGGCACTGCAGTGTCACGCAGGATGTCCCTTCCAAAAAACCCTCCCCAAACAGCACATGACGCAAAGAAAAAAAGAGGCGCAATGAGGTAGCTGTGTGAGTAAGATTAGCGACCCTAGTGGCCGACACAAACACCGGGCCCATCTAGGAGTGGCACTGCAGTGTCACGCAGGATGTCCCTTCCAAAAAACCCTCCCCAAACAGCACATGACGCAAAGAAAAAAAGAGGCGCAATGAGGTAGCTGTGTGAGTAATATTAGCGACCCTAGTGGCCGACACAAACACCGGGCCCATCTAGGAGTGGCACTGCAGTGTCACGCAGGATGTCCCTTCCAAAAAACCCTCCCCAAACAGCACATGACGCAAAGAAAAAAAGAGGCGCAATGAGGTAGCTGACTGTGTAAGATTAGCGACCCTAGTGGCCGACACAAACACCGGGCCCATCTAGGAGTGGCACTGCAGTGTCACGCAGGATGTCCCTTCCAAAAAAACCCTCCCCAATCAGCACATGATGCAAAGAAAAAGAAAAGAAAAAAGAGGTGCAAGATGGAATTGTCCTTGGGCCCTCCCACCCACCCTTATGTTGTATAAACAAAACAGGACATGCACACTTTAACCAACCCATCATTTCAGTGACAGGGTCTGCCACACGACTGTGACTGATATGACGGGTTGGTTTGGACCCCCCCCAAAAAAGAAGCAATTAATCTCTCCTTGCACAAACTGGCTCTACAGAGGCAAGATGTCCACCTCATCTTCACCCTCCGATATATCACCGTGTACATCCCCCTCCTCACAGATTATCAATTCGTCCCCACTGGAATCCACCATCTCAGCTCCCTGTGTACTTTGTGGAGGCAATTGCTGCTGGTCAATGTCTCCGCGGAGGAATTGATTATAATTCATTTTAATGAACATCATCTTCTCCACATTTTCTGGATGTAACCTCGTACGCCGATTGCTGACAAGGTGAGCGGCGGCACTAAACACTCTTTCGGAGTACACACTTGTGGGAGGGCAACTTAGGTAGAATAAAGCCAGTTTGTGCAAGGGCCTCCAAATTGCCTCTTTTTCCTGCCAGTATAAGTACGGACTGTGTGACGTGCCTACTTGGATGCGGTCACTCATATAATCCTCCACCATTCTATCAATGTTGAGAGAATCATATGCAGTGACAGTAGACGACATGTCCGTAATCGTTGTCAGGTCCTTCAGTCCGGACCAGATGTCAGCATCAGCAGTCGCTCCAGACTGCCCTGCATCACCGCCAGCGGGTGGGCTCGGAATTCTGAGCCTTTTCCTCGCACCCCCAGTTGCGGGAGAATGTGAAGGAGGAGATGTTGACAGGTCGCGTTCCGCTTGACTTGACAATTTTGTCACCAGCAGGTCTTTCAACCCCAGCAGACCTGTGTCTGCCGGAAAGAGAGATCCAAGGTAGGCTTTAAATCTAGGATCGAGCACGGTGGCCAAAATGTAGTGCTCTGATTTCAACAGATTGACCACCCGTGAATCCTTGTTAAGCGAATTAAGGGCTGCATCCACAAGTCCCACATGCCTAGCGGAATCGCTCCCTTTTAGCTCCTTCTTCAATGCCTCCAGCTTCTTCTGCAAAAGCCTGATGAGGGGAATGACCTGACTCAGGCTGGCAGTGTCTGAACTGACTTCACGTGTGGCAAGTTCAAAGGGCATCAGAACCTTGCACAACGTTGAAATCATTCTCCACTGCACTTGAGACAGGTGCATTCCATCTCCTATATCGTGCTCAATTGTATAGGCTTGAATGGCCTTTTGCTGCTCCTCCAACCTCTGAAGCATATAGAGGGTTGAATTTCACCTCGTTACCACTTCTTGCTTCAGATGATGGCAGGGCAGGTTCAGTAGTTTTTGGTGGTGCTCCAGTCTTCTGTACGTGGTGCCTGTACGCCGAAAGTGTCCCGCAATTTTTCTGGCCACCGACAGCATCTCTTGCACGCCCCTGTCGTTTTTTAAAAAATTCTGCACCACCAAATTCAAGGTATGTGCAAAACATGGGACGTGCTGGAATTTGCCCATATTTAATGCACACACAATATTGCTGGCGTTGTCCGATGCCACAAATCCACAGGAGAGTCCAATTGGGGTAAGCCATTCCGCGATGATCTTCCTCAGTTGCCGTAAGAGGTTTTCAGCTGTGTGCGTATTCTGGAAAGCGGTGATACAAAGCGTAGCCTGCCTAGGAAAGAGTTGGCGTTTGCGAGATGCTGCTACTGGTGCCGCCGCTGCTGTTCTTGCGGCGGGAGTCCATACATCTACCCAGTGGGCTGTCACAGTCATATAGTCCTGACCCTGCCCTGCTCCACTTGTCCACATGTCCGTGGTTAAGTGGACATTGGGTACAACTGCATTTTTTAGGACACTGGTGAGTCTTTTTCTGACGTCCGTGTACATTCTCGGTATCGCCTGCCTAGAGAAGTGGAACCTAGATGGTATTTGGTAACGGGGGCACACTGCCTCAATAAATTGTCTAGTTCCCTGTGAACTAACGGCGGATACCGGACGCACGTCTAACACCAACATAGTTGTCAAGGACTCAGTTATCCGCTTTGCAGTAGGATGACTGCTGTGATATTTCATCTTCCTCGCAAAGGACTGTTGAACAGTCAATTGCTTACTGGAAGTAGTACAAGTGGGCTTACGACTTCCCCTCTGGGATGACCATCGACTCCCAGCGGCAACAACAGCAGCGCCAGCAGCAGTAGGCGTTACACGCAAGGATGCATCGGAGGAATCCCAGGCAGGAGAGGACTCGTCAGAATTGCCAGTGACATGGCCTGCAGGACTATTGGCATTCCTGGGGAAGGAGGAAATTGACACTGAGGGAGTTGGTGGGGTGGTTTGCGTGAGCTTGGTTACAAGAGGAAGGGATTTACTGGTCAGTGGACTGCTTCCGCTGTCACCCAAAGTTTTTGAACTTGTCACTGACTTATTATGAATGCGCTGCAGGTGACGTATAAGGGAGGATGTTCCGAGGTGGTTAACGTCCTTACCCCTACTTATTACAGCTTGACAAAGGAAACACACGGCTTGACACCTGTTGTCCGCATTTCTGGTGAAATACCTCCACACCGAAGAGCTGATTTTTTTGGTATTTTCACCTGGCATGTCAACGGCCATATTCCTCCCACGGACAACAGGTGTCTCCCCGGGTGCCTGACTTAAACAAACCACCTCACCATCAGAATCCTCCTGGTCAATTTCCTCCCCAGCGCCAGCAACACCCATATCCTCCTCATCCTGGTGTACTTCAACACTGACATCTTCAATCTGACTATCAGGAACTGGACTGCGGGTGCTCCTTCCAGCACTTGCAGGGGGCGTGCAAATGGTGGAAGGCGCATGCTCTTCACGTCCAGTGTTGGGAAGGTCAGGCATCGCAACCGACACAATTGGACTCTCCTTGTGGATTTGGGATTTCAAAGAACGCACAGTTCTTTGCGGTGCTTTTGCCAGCTTGAGTCTTTTCAGTTTTCTAGCGAGAGGCTGAGTGCTTCCATCCTCATGTGAAGCTGAACCACTAGCCATGAACATAGGCCAGGGCCTCAGCCGTTCCTTGCCACTCCGTGTGGTAAATGGCATATTGGCAAGTTTACGCTTCTCCTCCGACAATTTTATTTTAGGTTTTGGAGTCCTTTTTTTACTGATATTTGGTGTTTTGGTTTTGACATGCTCTGTACTATGCCATTGGGCATCGGCCTTGGCAGACGACGTTGCTGGCATTTCATCGTCTCGGCCATGACTAGTGGCAGCAGCTTCAGCACGAGGTGCAAGTGGATCTTGATCTTTCCCTAATTTTGGAACCTCAACATTTTTGTTCTCCATATTTTAATAGGCACAACTAAAAGGCACCTCAGGTAAACAATGGAGATGGATGGATTGGATACTAGTATACAATTATGGACGGGCTGCCGAGTGCCGACACAGAGGTAGCCACAGCCGTGAACTACCGCACTGTACTGTGTCTGCTGCTAATATATAGACTGGTTGATAAAGAGATAGTATACTCGTAACTAGTATGTATGTATAAAGAAAGAAAAAAAAACCACGGTTAGGTGGTATATACAATTATGGACGGGCTGCCGAGTGCCGACACAGAGGTAGCCACAGCCGTGAACTACCGCACTGTACTGTGTCTGCTGCTAATATATAGACTGGTTGATAAAGAGATAGTATACTCGTAACTAGTATGTATGTATAAAGAAAGAAAAAAAAACCACGGTTAGGTGGTATATACAATTATGGACGGGCTGCCGAGTGCCGACACAGAGGTAGCCACAGCCGTGAACTACCGCACTGTACTGTGTCTGCTGCTAATATATAGACTGGTTGATAAAGAGATAGTATACTCATAACTAGTATGTATGTATAAAGAAAGAAAAAAAAACCACGGTTAGGTGGTATATACAATTATGGACGGGCTGCCGAGTGCCGACACAGAGGTAGCCACAGCCGTGAACTACCGCACTGTACTGTGTCTGCTGCTAATATATAGACTGGTTGATAAAGAGATAGTATACTCGTAACTAGTATGTATGTATAAAGAAAGAAAAAAAAACCACGGTTAGGTGGTATATACAATTATGGACGGGCTGCCGAGTGCCGACACAGAGGTAGCCACAGCCGTGAACTACCGCACTGTACTGTGTCTGCTGCTAATATATAGACTGGTTGATAAAGAGATAGTATACTCGTAACTAGTATGTATGTATAAAGAAAGAAAAAAAAACCACGGTTAGGTGGTATATACAATTATGGACGGGCTGCCGAGTGCCGACACAGAGGTAGCCACAGCCGTGAACTACCGCACTGTACTGTGTCTGCTGCTAATATATAGACTGGTTGATAAAGAGATAGTATACTCGTAACTAGTATGTATGTATAAAGAAAGAAAAAAAAACCACGGTTAGGTGGTATATACAATTATGGACGGGCTGCCGAGTGCCGACACAGAGGTAGCCACAGCCGTGAACTACCGCACTGTACTGTGTCTGCTGCTAATATAGACTGGTTGATAAAGAGATAGTATACTCGTAACTAGTATGTATGTATAAAGAAAGAAAAAAAAAACACGGTTAGGTGGTATATACAATTATGGACGGGCTGCCGAGTGCCGACACAGAGGTAGCCACAGCCGTGAACTACCGCACTGTACTGTGTCTGCTGCTAATATATAGACTGGTTGATAAAGAGATAGTATACTCGTAACTAGTATGTATGTATAAAGAAAGAAAAAAAAACCACGGTTAGGTGGTATATACAATTATGGACGGGCTGCCGAGTGCCGACACAGAGGTAGCCACAGCCGTGAACTACCGCACTGTACTGTGTCTGCTGCTAATATAGACTGGTTGATAAAGAGATAGTATACTACTAATATTATATACTGGTGGTCAGGTCACTGGTCACTAGTCACACTGGCAGTGGCACTCCTGCAGCAAAAGTGTGCACTGTTTAATTTTAATATAATATTATGTACTCCTGGCTCCTGCTATAACCTATAACTGGCACTGCAGTAGTGCTCCCCAGTCTCCCCCACAATTATAAGCTGTGTGAGCTGAGCAGTCAGACAGATATATAATATATATATAGATGATGCAGCACACTGGCCTGAGCCTGAGCAGTGCACACAGATATGGTATGTGACTGACTGAGTCACTGTGTGTATCGCTTTTTTCAGGCAGAGAACGGATATATTAAATAAACTGCACTGTGTGTCTGGTGGTCACTCACTATATAATATATTATGTACTCCTGGCTCCTGCTATAACCTATAACTGGCACTGCAGTAGTGCTCCCCAGTCTCCCCCACAATTATAAGCTGTGTGAGCTGAGCAGTCAGACAGATATATATAATATTATATATAGATAATAGATGATGGAGCACACTGGCCTGAGCCTGAGCAGTGCACACAGATATGGTATGTGACTGAGTCACTGTGTGCTGTGTATCGCTTTTTTCAGGCAGAGAACGGATTATAAATAAAAGTGGTGGTCACTGGTCACTATCAGCAAAACTCTGCACTGTACACTACTGAGTACTCCTAATGCTCCCCAAAATTAGTAAATCAAGTGTCTCTCTAATCTATTCTAATTCTAAACGGAGAGGACGCCAGCCACGTCCTCTCCCTATCAATCTCAATGCACGTGTGAAAATGGCGGCGACGCGCGGCTCCTTATATAGAATCCGAGTCTCGCGATAGAATCCGAGCCTCGCGAGAATCCGACAGCGTCATGATGACGTTCGGGCGCGCTCGGGTTAACCGAGCAAGGCGGGAAGATCCGAGTCGCTCGGACCCGTGAAAAAAAACATGAAGTTCTGGCGGGTTCGGATTCAGAGAAACCGAACCCGCTCATCTCTAGATTAGACTACTGTAATGCCCTCTACCTTGGTCTCCCAGCAAAAGAATTGCAACGCTTACAGCTGGTGCAAAACACAGCTGCCAGGCTGTTAACTGACCAGCCCCGTTCTAGCCACATAACACCCATCCTCTACTCCCTTCACTGGCTGCCTCTAAGATCATCATCTTCAAGATTGGCTTACTGAGTTTCAAAGCACTACATGACCAGGGCCCAAGGTACCTGAACCAGCTTCTGATCCCATACTGCCCCACTCGATAACTGCGATCTGTAGATGAAGGACTTTTAGCAGTACCTAGAATCTCCCGTAATTCATCTGGGGGTCGAGCTTTTAGTCATGCGGCTCCGACTCTATGGAACTCACTTCCCCGCACAGTGCGAGAGGCCCCAAATATAGAATCCTTCAAAAGTAGACTCTAGACTTTCCTGTTTACTCAAGCATTCCCATAAATGTCCATTTAGTATCTCCATGCTTCTGTATTTTATGAAAAGCTGTTCTGTACTTCATTATTTTCTGTACTATATTATGCTATGTATCTGTTAAGCGCCTTGAGTCCTGTTGGAGAAAGAGCGCTATATAAATAAAATTATTATTATTATTATTATTATTATTATTACTCTTTGTAATTTCCCTTTACATATTTGAAGACATTAATAATGTCTCCTCTTAGACGCCTCTTTTCCAGTGTATACATATTCAACCTAGTAAGCCTTTCCTCGTAATCCAATCCCTCTGGCCCTTTAATCAATTTAGTAGCTCGCCTTTGAACCCTTTCGAGTTCACCGATATCTTTTATATACAGTGGTGCCCAAAACTGAATACAATATTCCAAGTGCGGACGTACCAATGATTTGTACAACGGCAGAATTACATCCTCGTCCCTTGTCTCAATTCCCCGTTTTATGCATGCTAGCACCTTACTTGCCTTATTTACTGCACTTTGACATTGTATATGGTTATTAAGCTTATTATCAATGAGTACCCCCAAATCTTTTTCCAACACTGTTACCCCTAGACTTTCCCCATTTAATATGTAGGATGCAAGTTTGTTTTTAGTCCCGAAATGCATAACCTTGCATTTTTCTATATTGAACCTCATTCCCCATTTAGACGCCCAGATTTCAAGTTTAGATAAGTCATTCTGTAGAGACTCTACATCTATTTCTGAATTAATTACCCTACACAGTTTAGTATCATCTGCAAAGATTGACACTGTGCTTTCCAGGCCTATTTCTAGGTCATTGGTAAATATGTTGAACAGTAGTGGACAGAGTATGGACCCCTGTGGTATTCCGCTGACTACTGGTGTCCAGCTTGAGGACTTCCCGTTGACCACTACTCACTGTGCCCTATTGTCCAGCCAGTTACTTATCCATACAGGGCCGCCATCAAGGGGGGACTGGGGGTACTGCAGTCCCGGGCCCGGACATTCAGACAGATAGGGGGGGCCCGGCCCGCTCATGCCCCGCTCCCCCACTCCTACCACAAATGATAGGGGGCCCCTGTCTTACTGACCGCTGAAGCTTGTAAATGTCTTCTCTGCCTCTCTGCTTAGTAGCCCCGCCCACTACCATCAGGCTGGGGACCCATGCACCATGCAGTGTCTGGCTGCTCTCCAGTCTGTCTATCCTAACGCTAAGGAGTTTCCTGATCAGAGCAGGAACTCCTCAGCAGTGTGTGCTGTGCTCCGATTGGCTGAGTGACACATCACACACAATCACTCAGCCTATAGGAGCACAGACACTCCCCTCCCTACACAGACAGTACACTGCCGAGAAAGTTGTACTGGAATAAGTTGGAGGAGGAGTCAGGGAGGTTGCTGCTGCCGGAGACTGCAGGCAACAAAGATGAAGAGCCTGGTCAGTGTTCCTGTGTGTATGTGTAATGTGTGTGAGCATAGTCAGTGTCACTGTGTGTGTACCTGGACAGTGTCACTGTGTGTGAGACTTTGGTCAGTGTCACTTTGTGTGAGAGTTTGGTCAGTGTCAGTGTCACTGTGTGTGAGAGTTTGGTCAGTGTCACTGTGTGTGAGAGTTTGGTCAGTGTCAGTGTCACTGTGTGTGAGAGTTTGGTCAGTGTCACTGTGTGTGAGAGTTTGGTCAGTGTCACTGAGTGTGAGAGTTTGGTCAGTGTCAGTGTCACTGGGTGTGAGAGTTTGGTCAGTGTCAGTGTCACTGGGTGTGAGAGTTTGGTCAGTGTCAGTGTCACTGTGTGTGAGAGTTTGGTCAGTGTCACTGTGCGTGAATGTGCATGGTCAGTGTCAGTGTCACTGTGTGTGAGAGTTTGGTCAGTGTCACTGTGCGTGAATGTGCATGGTCAGTGTCAGTGTCACTGTGTGTGAGAGTTTGCTCAGTGTCACTGTGCATGTATGTCAGGTGTGTGAGCTTGATCAGTGTCCAAGTCACTGTGTGCGTATGTCAGGCGTGTGAGCTTGGTGTATGTGTATCTTCCAAACCTTCACTACATTAGCAATGGGTTGGATATGGGATCTCGGCGGTCAGAATACTGACGCCGGGATCCCGACTGCCAAAATGCTGATGGGGGGGCGAGTGTAATGAAGCCCCTAGCGGGCTCGGTGGCTTGCTGCCGGCATTGTGGCAGTCGGGATTCTGGCGTCTGTATTCTGACCGCTGGGAACCCGACTACAATACTTTTTCTCTGACCCCTCTTTTATTTCTCTCTCTTCCTTCTTTTTTCCTGCTATGTTTTTTTTCCTCAATGTCCACATCTTTTCTTGCTTTTTGTCTATTTCACTGTGTCCTATGACAGCGGCCATCACAGACTTGGACACGTGTATCTCAAGTGCACTGCTGAAATGGGCAAACAGCCCATTGTTGGGAGAAAGTGCCCATAAATTAGTGCGATGGGCATGTGGGTGAGCATGGTTTTCTGATTGGTGACAGTGGGAGCTGTGAGTGGAATACACACATGTGCCAATATCCGCACGCACTGCTTAGGCAAATGCTGTGATAAGTAGGGAGGGAAGTTAGCTCTCTGGTAAAGCTGTGCCATGGTGGGTCCCTCCTCTAATGCTTCTCTAGTGATTGTCCATACTCCATCTGGCGGGTGGGGGGCCCTGCCTATTTTGTCAGTCCCGGGCCCCACAATTTCTGATGGCAGCCCTGTATCCATGTACAAACAGTTTTTCCTAAGCCAAGCTGCTTTAATTTGATGATTAGTCTCCTTTGAGGCACTGTATCGAAGGCTTTTGCAAAATCTAGGTAGACCACATCCACTGCTTTTCCTTGGTCAAGATTGTCGCTCACTTCCTCGTAGAAGTTAACTAAGTTAGTTTGACATGATCTGTCCCTCACAAACCCATGCTGGTTCTTGCTAATAATCATAGTAGTCTGCAGATACTCCTGTATGCTGTCCCTTAGAATTCCTTCCAATATTTTCCCCACTATAGATGTCAAACTAACCGGTCTGTAGTTTAGAATTTAAGCACGGATCTCTCCGTGTGTACCCCCTTTACTGTTGTGGATGTACAAACAGTAGGTGGAGCAGCTTCCTGCATTAGCCCTACAGAAACCTGCATTAGAGTAGCATAAGGTAGTAATTTAGGGCCAGATGTACTAAGACTTGAAAAGTGATAAATTGCACGGTGATAAAGTACCAACCAATCACCTCCTAACTGTAATTTTTCAAACCCAGCCTGTAACATGGCAGTTAGGAGCTAATTGGCTGGTACTTTATTACTGTCTTCATTCTCATCTCTCTGTCTTGCTGTTTTCTCCACTCTTTGGGGATTTGTTTAATGGGGGAGCAGGATTAAGGTTGTGGGGAGTTTGTGGAAGTTTTTTCTTTAATTAGACTCAGAGGTAGGCACGAGCCCTGTGCAACAGGTCTGATGCACAGGCATGCGCAACATGATGACACAATTGTTATCAGCACTTGATTATATTATATAGATCATCCTTAGCATCACTTTTGTTCTACTCATCTTTACGATTGTACTTTTTGGGACATCCTCTATTTTTGTTCTCTGTGTGTGGCCTATATATCCCTGCATGTGTTTTACTTTTCTTCTATACTGTTATACATTTTTGGTTGTGGATAATGCTGTGATGTTGTTATTAGTTGATTGTCAGGAGTGTCTATGTTTCATCATGAGGTGTTATGTGATGATAAGCATGCTGGAATTTACTAGAAGTGATATCACTGACACGTGAGAGGGATCAGAAGTCACACCAGCTGTCATTGGGGCTGAATCTGAGTTGGACGCATCTCTTTTTACAGACGCAAATAATGAGTTTTAGTATACAGCACATGAGCATAAGTGAATTTACACTTTTTTTCATTTTTACATCCATGTCAGATTGGATCTTTGCTAGATCTCGCTTTGTGTGAAATGGGTGTTTTTAAAATCGGGAACTGGGTGGTGGCAGTGCGATTGCTTCTGTCTAGTAGGAGTGTCTGGGCATGTAACTTGAGTTCTGTGCTAGTTGTTCATATGGAGAAGGGAAGTCGGTTATAGACAGATCTCTTGCACCTAGCATGGGGCTGATGCATGTACTGATACTAATCAAGACAGAAAACGACTTTACAGAAGACTCTTGTGTGGGTGCACTCTTGTATTTAATTAGTTATATGACTAAAGATTAAAGCATAACTTTTATTATCTCATTTTTAAAATAAATCCACACTCTCATAATCCACCACGAATAAAGATATACTTGTATACACAGTTGTGCTTATATCACTTAGAATGGATGTAAACTACTAATTAAATAGATATCAGCAGATAAAGAATTAGAAAATTGGAAATGTTCTGGTTAATCTGACACCAAAAGACCTGTAGGGGGATGTAGACACTATAGCTCTACATCCGAAACCTAACCAACCAGCACAAGCGAAGCTTGTTTTAATGAGACCTCAATGGGTCATAGTCGACCGGACTGATATTATCAGGAGTATAGACCCTAATAACAATGTGTGTGCGTGGGGGTGCCTTCTGTATTACCCCGTGATTGTGGATAATGAATTTAGCTGATTTTTATTAAGTATCTAGGAAAAAGAAAAGGAGAAGGAAAATGTGGTGATCCTGCTGTTGGCATCTGGTCGAAGTGGGTCATTAATTACAACACTAGGTATTCTCTGGGGGTCCCCCTCACAGATACTGACCCAGCCCACCACTGTTTTGCTTCCAAGATCGGACGAGATCGGGCTCTGTCGGTGGGGTATGGTAGTAATTCGTTAACACAATTGGTCGACTCGCCAATGAGAGTGCACCTATTAAAGAATTCAAGAGAGAGACACAAGTTGCGGATCTGCTTTCTACGTTAGACGCAGGAATAACCTGTGAACCATAGATGAGAGTCCGCTGATATAAGAAATAAATAGAAGTAAGAGAGTACAGAGGAATCTGTATAATGGAATTATATCAGGTATTAGCCTGAATCATTAAGAAGGTATGGTATAAGGAATTTATTAAAGCTTGTTTGCACACTCTGGAAAAAACACCACTGTGGGCCAGATCAGGATATACTGTCTATAGCTTGTGCTAGATTTACGCCTGATTATTGGAGAAACCGGCCACTAAAAAAGGATTGTGTGTAGAAAATTGTAATGATATCCCTAAAACCTGTTGGTCTCACAGGGATTACAGTTTTTAGGAGCCCTGTAATATTAGTTGCTCCCAGTTACTTGCAGAGTGTATCATACATATAGAATGCAGTTGCTGTATCCTGTCTATAACAACCTTATTACCACTGTGTCATGTCTGAGGAGTTAAAAGGATTTTTGGCTACACATGGATATTGTTACAAGAGGATACAAAAAAATACCAGTCCCTGCCCAGGTACCTGGGTCAGTCTGAGGTTAAGAGGATCTAAGTGATACTCCTGGTGTCCTTTGGTCAAAGCTGGAAAAGCTGGAAAACGCATTTCACCCGTCCTGCGGGCTTGTTCATTTCCAATGCATTGGAAGTGAACAAGCCCGCAGGACGGGTGAAATGCGTTTTCCAGCTTTTCCAGCTTTGATCAAAGGACACCAGGAGTATCACTTAGATCCTCTTAACCTCAGACTGACCCAGGTACCTGGGCAGGGACTGGTATTTTTTTGTATCCTCTTGTAACAATATCCATGTGTAGCCAAAAATCCTTTTTACTCCTCAGACATGACACAGTGGTAATAAGGTTGTTATAGACAGGATACAGCAACTGCATTCTATATGTATGATACACTCTGCAACTAACTGGGAGCAACTAATATTACAGGGCTCCTAAAAACTGTAATCCCTGTGAGACCAACAGGTTTTAGGGATATCGTTACAATTTTCTACACACAATCCTTTTTTAGTGGCCGGTTTCTCCAATAATCAGGTGTAAATCTAGCACAAGCTATAGACAGTATATCCTGATCTGGCCCACAGTGGTGTTTTTTCCAGAGTGTGCAAACAAGCTTTAATAAATTCCTTATACCATACCTTCTTAATGATTCCATTATACAGATTCCTCTGTACTCTCTTACTTCTATTTATTTCTTATATCAGCGGACTCTCATCTATGATTCACAGGTTAATCCTGCATCAAACGTAGAAAGCAGATCCGCAACTTGTGTCTCTCTCTTGAATTCTTTAATAGGTGCACTCTCATTGGCGAGTCGACCAAATGTGTCAACGAATTACTACCATACCCCACCGACAGAGCCCGATCTTGGAAGCAAAACAGTGGTGGGCTGGGTCAGTATCTGTGAGGGGGACCCCCAGAGAATACCTGGTGTTGTAATTAATGACCCACTTCGACCAGATGCCAACAGCAGGATCACCACATTTTCCTTCTCCTTTTCTTTTTTCTTTTTCCTAGATACTTAATAAAAATCAGCTAAATTCATTATCCACAATCACGGGGTAATACAGAAGGCACCCCCATGCACACACATTGTTATTAGGGTCTATACTCCTGATAATATCTGTCCGGTCGACTATGACCCATTGAGGTCTCATTAAAACAAGCTTCGCTTGTGCTGGTTGGTTAGGTTTCGGATGTAGAGCCATAGTGTCTACATCCCCCTACAGGTCTTTTGGTGTCAGATTAACCAGAACATTTCCAATTTTCTAATTCTTTATCTGCTGATATCTACCTAATTTGTAGTTTACATCCATTCTAAGTGATATAAGCACAACTGTGTATACAAGTATATCTTTATTCGTGGTGGATTATGAGAGTGTGGATTTATTTTAAAAATTAGCTAATAAAAGTTATGTTTTAATCTTTAGTCATATAACTAATTAAATACAAGAGTGCACCCACACAAGAGTCTTCTGTAAAGTCGTTTTCTCTCTAGTTTCTCTCTGACTCTGGGTGCACCACCAGGTACAATCAATATGAAGTATTCCTGTATATGAATATAATTCTGGTTTCGTATAACATTTTTTTAATTCTTGGGACTGGTGCGGAGTCACACCCTTGTTCGCACTAATCAAAACAGTTAAGCCCCGTGCACACGGGGGAGATGTGTGCTGAGCGATCTAGCACTGACAGCTCAGCACACATCTCTCCCCCCGCTCAGCACACAGCGCAATGTGTGCTGAGCGAAGGGGGCGCTCATTTCACCCAGCGGTGAAATGAGCGATCTCACTACATTTGGCATGCATGCATGCCAGATCTAGAGCCGGCGATAGCAATGCACGGAACCGTGCATCGCTGTCACCGGCACACCTACACACGGAGAGATCTGTGCTTAAAATCTAAGCAATCTAGTCAGATTCTAGAAGTCTAGTTCAGGGAACAGTGTGTGAAGTCTAGTGCAGGGCACGCTGCGTGAAGTCTAGTGCAGGGCATGCTGCGTGAAGTCTAGTGCAGGGCACGCTGCGTGAAGTCTAGTGCAGGGCACGCTGCGTGAAGTCGAGTGCAGGGCACACAGTGTGAAGTCTAGTTCAGGGAACAGTGTGTGAAGTCTAGTGCAGGGCACGCTGCGTGAAGTCTAGTGCAGGGCACGCTGCGTGAAGTCTAGTGCAGGGCACGCTGCGTGAAGTCTAGTGCAGGGCATGCTGCGTGAAGTCTAGTGCAGGGCACACAGTGTGAAGTCTAGTGCAGGGCACGCTGCCTGAAGTCTAGTGCAGGGTACGTTGCTTGAAGTCTAGTGCAGGCATACTGCGTGAAGTCTAGTGCAGGGCACGCTGTGTGAAAGTCTAGTGCAGGACACGCTGTGTGAAGTCTAGTGCAGGACACGCTGTGTGAAGTCTAGTGCAGGGCACGCTGTGTGAAGTTTAGAGCAGGAACACTGTGTTAAGTCCAGTGCAGGGCACGCTGTGTGAAGTCTAGTGCAGAGCACGCTGTGTGAAAGTCTAGTGCAGGGCACGCTGTGTGAAGTATAGTGCAGGGCACGCTGTGTGAAGTCTAATGCAGGTACACTGTGTGAAGTATAGTGCAAGGCACGCTGCATGAAGTCTAGTGCAAAGCATACTGCGTGAAGTCTAGTTCAGGGAACAGTGTGTGAAGTCTAGTGCAGGGCACGCTGCGTGAAGTCTAGTGCAGGGCACGCTGTGTGAAGTCTAATGCAGGTACACTGTGTGAAGTATAGTGCAAGGCACGCTGCATGAAGTCTAGTGCAGGGCATACTGCGTGAAGTCTAGTTCAGGGAACAGTGTGTGAAGTCTAGTGCAGGGCACGCTGCGTGAAGTCTAGTGCAGGGCACGCTGCGTGAAGTCTAGTGCAGGGCACGCTGCGTGAAGTCTAGTGCAGGGCACGCTGCGTGAAGTCTAGTGCAGGGCACGCTGCGTGAAGTCTAGTGCAGGGCACACTGCGTGAAGTCTAGAGCAGGTCACGCTGCGTGAAGTCTAGTGCAAGGCACGCTGCGTGAAGTCTAGTGTAGGGAACAGTGTGTGAAATCTAGTTCATTTCTGATTTAAACCGCTGACGCGTACTGGGACCCGAATAAACATCCTTCCAACAAAACCCAAGCATCTTAAAACATATCGGACATCAGAATGCTACATAAAGTCTTCTGACTCATCTTGCTCATCAGCTTCGATTTTAGCGATGTTTCAATACATCTCCTCCAGAATTATTTTTTTATACAACCATGATGCTACATCCATCATTTCCAATACCAATACAAGTTTGGAAAAGAGATTAATAAAGTGAAGTAGTGCCGTAAGAATTGCTTCTGCTGTTTTGTCTTCCAAATTCACCATTATCAAAAATGTTGGTATAATCTTTTCCAGGGAGCAGCTAAAATAAAGTGTTACTATAATTGCTATACTACAGAGATGTCTGTGCTCTCTTTGATAACCAAAGAGTAATGGGACTGACCAATATCAGCAATAGTAACATCTTTTCTGAGGTTGAAAAAAGACAGTTTGTCCATCGAGTTCAACCTATTTGTTATGATCTCCTACACTGTATTATTTTTAGGACTAATTTTATCTGTTGTGAATGTCGACCGTTCTGTTTATTCCTCTTTTTTTGTTTACTACAGTATAGTGCGTGATCTACCCACCATAACCCTGTATATCCTTATCCATTAGGAATTTATCTGGACCATTTTTTAAAGTAATGACCGAGTCTGCCATTACTACTTTCTCAGGCAGGGAATTCCAAATACGTATTGTCCTTACTGTGAAGAAACCTTTTCGTCTCTGTGTGCGAAATCTCCTCTCCTCTAACCTAAACTGATGACCACATATCCTTTGCGTTGATCTTGCCAAAAACAAATCGTCCGCAAGCTCTGTGCCCTTACATATTTGTAAATATTAATCATGTCCCCTCTTAATCTCCTCTTTTCCAGTGTGAACATGCCTAGCCTATCAAGCCTTTCCTCGTAATTTAGCATCTCCATCCTCTTAATCAATTTGGTCGCCCATCTCTGAACCTTTTCTAGTTCCAGGATATCCTTTTGAAGAATTGTGCCCAAAACGGTTCACAGTGTTCGAGATGTGGACTCACTAGGGATTTATATAATGGGAGTATAACACACTCATCCCTTGCATCATTTCCCCACTTTATGCATGCTAATACTGTGGGTACTACTGTTAAGTTTGTTATCTATGTGAGCACCTAAGTCTTTTTCCAGTACAGAATCCCCTAGTTTTACCCCATTTAGTATGTAGGTGGTATTTTTTTTCTTGCTAGCAAAGTGTATTTCACTTGTCTGTATTGAACCTCATTCCCCATTTTGCTGCCCATGCTTCCAGTTTAAATAAGTCATTCTGCAGAGACTCAGCATCCCCCTCCAAATTTATATCCTTACACAGTTTGGTATTGTCTGCAAAAATTTACACAATGCTCTCAGGACCTACTGCTAGATCATTTATGAAAATGTTGAACAATAGTGGTCCAAGTGGTCACTTGTGGCACACCACTTAGTTTAGTCCAATTCGAAAAAGTTCCATTTACCACAACTCCCTGCTCTCTATTATCCTACCAATTTATATCCCAAGTGCATGTTGTGCTTCTTAGCCCAATATGTCTCATGTGCGATACTGTCAAAAGCTTTAGCAAAGTCTAAAAAGATTACATCCACCTACTTACCATGATCTAGGTTTGTGCTGTTTGGCATGATCTATCCTTCACAAATCCATGTTGGTTCCTATAAATAACCTTATTGACTTCAAGGAACTTCTGTATACAATCCCTTAAAATACCTTCCAGTACTTTCCCCGCTATAGATGTAAGACCTACTGGTCTATAGTTGCCCAGTTTAGATTGTCAAAGTCGAAAAATATTGCAGTACTGTTAGGGTCTCCTGCCCTGTGCTGCCACGTCGTCATGGCAACCGGGAGACAAGTGCTAGCGGAGTAACCTGAGCGCAGCTGATACTCCGGTTCGGGTCTTTTGCTGTGCAGTGGTTACAGGCATGGGATCCGGTGCTGGTTTTTGTGCTCACAGTCTGTGAGGTCTGAGGGGGGCGTGGACAGCACCTGCTTTATAAGGCCTCTTCTCAGGTTAAGCAGATGCTGCTGAATCTTTGTTGGTTAGTCAGTTCCTGAAAGTTAGCCAGTACTGTGTAGCTTTGTATTTGTTGTTGCTTACTGCAAATAGGCCTGGGCATTTGGTACTACACTCTGCCAATCCAGACCTAGCAGTAAGACTGGAGTCAGTCGTTTAGCCTGCTGAGGTTCTTTTGCTATTCTGTGAACCCAGCAGGTTTGTGGCTGTACTTTCAGACCTGCCTGCATAATCCTCTCTCACTGTGCAGGGCGTGCATGTGTCAGTTTAGTGGCAGTAAGCTGAACCTGGGCCCTGCAAGTGAGAATTAGGATTGTGGAGACTCTCCTTGTGTCTATTATTCCATCTCTGACCAAGGAGTTTACTGCCACACCCAGTGGTAACCCTTTAGGGTTTTGCTGTTGCCCTTAGCAACAGCATTTCGGGTTCTCTACGTATTAAAACACAACATCTTGCTTTTTCCATCTGAGCATTTCTAATACTAGGGAGACACCCAGTTTCTTAGCCTCTGGGCTTCTCTGTTCACTCTGTGTTGGTTTTGTTACCCTATCACCTTCTGTGTACGTTATGTCATATTTCCCAGTCTGTCTGTGAGTTCATTTGTTTTGCATCCCTCTCTGTTCAGACACCAGTACATTCCTGCAGGCACTGGTGTGTATAACAGTTCAAACACCAGTACATTCCTGCAGGCACTGGTGTGCATAACATATTCAGCAGCCCAATACTCCTGTTGAAATTTTGTGGGAATATGGAGCATACCCCTCAAAATACGTTGCAACAGGTGGTCGATCAGGTGCAGGTCCTGACTCGTCAATTTAATGATTTGTCCATTAAAATGCACACCTCCCAGGCCGCTGGCGGAGCTCCCGCAGCAGCAGCACCTTCAGGGGTTAAGGAGCCGAAAGTAAATCTTCCGGATCGTTTTTCTGGAGATCGCTCGCAGTTCTTTTGTTTCAAGGAGAGCTGCAAGTTATATTTCCAGCTTAGGCCTCAGTCTTCTGGGTCAGAGATTCAGCGGGTGGGCATAGTGATTTCCTTGCTACAAGGAGACCCACAGGTCTGGGCATATGGGTTGCAGCCTGACTGTCCGTCGCTTAAAAGTGTTGATGCTTTTTTTACGGCACTGGGCATGTTGTATGATGACCCTGACAAGACGGCCTCAGCCGAGGCTCAGATTTCGATCCTTAAGCAAGGGCGAAGGCCAGTTGAGGTTTAATGTACGGAGTTTCGGAGGTTGGCCCATGATACCCAGTGGAATGACCCAGCCCTGAGACACCAGTACCGAAGAGGTCTTTCTAACCAGATAAAAGACCAACTGGTACAATATCCCTTGCCTGATAGCTTGGATCAGCTCATGCAGTTATCCATCCGGGTGGATAGACGGCTGAGAGAGCGTAGGCTTGAAAGGGAGACCGAGGTTTCCTTCTTTCCCAAGGGAACCTCAGACTCTGAGGAATTTTCCGAGGAGCCTATGCAGATTGGGGCTACCCGCCTCTCCTCGCGTGAGAAGACGCGGAGGAGACAGCAGGGGTTGTGTTTGTACTGTGGGAATAAGGGTCATGTGGTAGTATCATGCCCAGAAAAGCCGGAAAACTTCAGGGCCTGAGGGTGATGGGAAATATCCTGTCAGGCCAGAAGTCAGAATTTCCCAAGAAGACTTTTATCATTCCGGTGACCTTGAAGATCCTCGGTCAAACTGTCAAGACTGAGGCCTTTGTGGACAGTGGGGCCGACAGGGTTTTTATGGACCGCCAATTCGCCCTGAAACACTCTGTTTCCTTAGTACCCTTGGCGTCGGAAATTGAGATTTGTGGGTTAAACGGGGAACCATTATCCCAGGGTAAAATTACCTCTTGCACTAGCCAGATTTCTTTGTTTATTGGAGCCACACACTCTGAAAAATTGTCCTTTTATGTGACTGTCTGTACTTTTGCCCCATTGGTGTTGGGGTTACCCTGGTTAAGGGCCCACAATCCTCAATTTGACTGGGTCTCTGGGGAGATTCTTAGTTGGGGTACTGATTGTTTCAGGAGTTGCTTGAGCCTTCCAGTCAGGCTCTCGCAGCTAAGTTTGCCAGGATTGCCAGGGTGTTATGCAGATTTTGCGGACGTGTTCTCCAAAAAAGTTGCAGAGGTACTACCTCCCCATCGCCCCTATGACTGTGCCATTGATTTGTTGCCGAATGCTAAGCTTCCCAAGAGCAGGTTGTACTCCCTGTCACGTCCTGAGACTCAGGCTATGGCAGAGTACATTCAGGAGAACTTGGCTAAAGGATTTATCAGACCTTCACAGTCTCCAGTTGGGTCAGGGTTCTTCTTCGTGGGTAAAAAGGACGGTTCATTGCGACCCTGCATCGACTTCAGGGAATTGAACCGTATCACGATTAAAAACTCATACCCACTGCCTCTCATTTCGGTCTTGTTTGACCAGCTTCGTACTGCCACCATTTTTTCTAAGATTGACCTACGCGGTGCGTACAATCTAATCCGAATAAGAGAGGGGGATGAATGGAAGACTGCCTTTAATACCCACTCAGGGCATTATGAATATTTGGTGATGCCTTTTGGGCTCTGTAATGCCCCGGCAGTCTTCCAGGATTTCATGAATGATGTGCTCAGGGAATATTTGGATAGATTCTTAGTTGTATACTTAGATGACATCCTAATCTTTTCCCATTCCCTGGAGGAACATCGGAAGCATGTACGCTTAGTCCTCCAGAAACTCAGAGACCACCGGCTTGGGGCGAAGCTGGAGAAGTGCGAATTTGAAGTTCAGCAAATCGCATTTCTAGGATATATTATCTCCCCAGAAGGTTTCCAAATGGAGGGTTCCAAGGTACAGGCAGTCCTGGATTGGGTGCAGCCCACTAGTTTGAAGGCGCTTCAGCGTTTCCTGGGCTTTGCAAATTTTTATAGACGATTTATCGCTGGATTTTCGTCTATAGTGGCGCCCTTGGTGGCACTCACTAAGAAAGGGGCGGATGTTGCTCACTGGTCTCGTGAGGCCAAAGCGGCTTTTGCCCGTCTCAAAAGGGCATTTGTCTCGGCCAAGGTGCTGCGACACCCAGATCCAGAGCGTCCTTTTGTGGTGGAGGTGGATGCCTCTGAGATGGGTATTGGGGCAGTGCTCTCTCAGATGGGAGTGTCTGATAATCGCCTTCATCCCTGTGCTTACTTTTCCCGTAAATTTTCGCCTGCCGAGATGAATTATGACGTGGGTAACCGGGAATTGTTGGCTATTAAGGATGCACTCGAGGAGTGGAGACACTGGCTTGAGGGGGCTAAGTTTGTGGTCTCAATTCTCACCGACCATAAGAATTTGGCATATTTAGAGTCAGCGAAGCGTCTCAATGCCAGGCAGGCACGATGGGCTTTGTTTTTTGCTCGCTTTAATTTTTTGATAACATATCGCCCTGGGTCAAAAAACATCAAGGCTGATGCGCTCTCGCAGAGTTTTGCTCCAATCCAGGAGACCACCGAGGAGCCGTTGCCCATTGTGTCCCCATCATGTATTAAAGTGGGCATTACCCAGGACCTCTTGTCATTAGTCCTTAGAGCACAGGAGCAGGCTCCTCCAGACCTTCCGGTAGGTCTTTTGTTTGTGCCTCCTAGGTTAAGACAGCGAGTGTTCCTGGAATTCCATGCCAAGAAGTCGGCAGGTCACCCGGGTATTGCCAGAACTCGGGAGTTGCTATCTAGGGCGGTGTGGTGGCCCTCGGTGGCTAAGGATGTGGATCAGTGGGTTCGGGCATGTGACATCTGTGCCCGAAATAAGACTCCTAGAGGGGTTCCTGTTGGCCCATTTCATCCACTCTCTATTCCATCTAAGCCATGGACCCACATTTCAATGGATTTTGTTGTGGACTTGCCCAAATCCTCTGGGATGACAGCCATCTGGGTTGTCGTTGACAGGTTTTCGAAGATGGCGCACTTCGTTCCACTGGTTGGGCTGCCATCGGCCAGACGCCTGTCTGAATTATTTATGCTGCATGTTGTGCGCCTCCACGGGTTGCCACTTGATGTGGTCTCTGACCGCGGATCCCAGTTTGTGGCCAAATTCTGGAGGGCATTTTGTTCCGATCTCCAGATTTCTGTCAGCTTGTCGTCAGGCTACCATCCGCAGTCTAATGGGCAGACTGAAAGGGTGAACCAGACCTTGGAGCAGTTCCTCAGGTGTTATGTCTCCAAGTGTCAGACTGACTGGGTTGCTCATCTGTCAATGGCGGAGTTTGCCTATAACAACGCGGCTCACTCTGCTACAGGGATCTCTCCCTTCCTTTGTGTGTATGGGCATCATCCTAAGGCCAATTCTTTTGACCCCCTGGACTCCACGCCTGGTGGTTCCTCTGTCGTTTCGGTCCTTAGAGGTATTTGGAGGAAAGTGAAGAAAGCCCTTGTGTCTGTGTCATTAGTGACCAAAAGGGTTTTTGATAAGCGGAAAAGACCCTGCAGCTTCAAATTAGGAGACTTCGTCTGGTTGTCTACCAAGAATTTGAAGTTGAAACAGCCATCTCATAAGTTAGGCCCCCGGTTCATCGGCCCTTATAAGATCACCAGTTAGATCTGCCCCGTTCTTTGGGTATCAATAAAACATTTCATTGTTCCCTTTTAAAACGGGCGATTAGTAATCCTTCTTCCAGAGGAAGACCTTCCCCTCTTCTGATACGTGGCCAGAGGGAGTTTGTTGTTGAAAGGATTCTTGACTCCAAGATGGTTCGGGGTCGGCTGTCATTTTTGGTGCACTGGAAGGGGTATGGCCCGGAGGAGCGGTTGTGGGTGCGCAGTTGTGATCTTCATGCCCCCAGACTGATACGCTCTTTCTTCTCGCAGTTCCCCGATAAACCCGGTGGTAGGGGTTCTTTGACCCCTCGTCAGAGGGGGGGTACTGTTAGGGTCTCCTGCCCTGTGCTGCCACGTCGTCATGGCAACCGGGAGACAAGTGCTAGCGGAGTAACCTGAGCGCAGCTGATACTCCGGTTCGGGTCTTTTGCTGTGCAGTGGTTACAGGCATGGGATCCGGTGCTGGTTTTTGTGCTCACAGTCTGTGAGGTCTGAGGGGGGCGTGGCCAGCACCTGCTTTATAAGGCCTCTTCTCAGGTTAAGCAGATGCTGCTGAATCTTTGTTGGTTAGTCAGTTCCTGAAAGTTAGCCAGTACTGTGTAGCTTTGTATTTGTTGTTGCTTACTGCAAATAGGCCTGGGCATTTGGTACTACACTCTGCCAATCCAGACCTAGCAGTAAGGCTGGAGTCAGTCGTTTAGCCTGCTGAGGTTCTTTTGCTATTCTGTGAACCCAGCAGGTTTGTGGCTGTACTTTCAGACCTGCCTGCATAATCCTCTCTCACTGTGCAGGGCGTCCATGTGTCAGTTTAGTGGCAGTAAGCTGAACCTGGGCCCTGCAAGTGAGAATTAGGATTGTGGAGACTCTCCTTGTGTCTATTATTCCATCTCTGACCAAGGAGTTTACTGCCACACCCGTTGGTAACCCTTTAGGGTTTTGCTGTTGCCCTTAGCAACAGCATTTCGGGTTCTCTACGTATTAAAACACAACATCTTGCTTTTTCCATCTGAGCATTTCTAATACTAGCGAGACACCCAGTTTCTTAGCCTCTGGGCTTCTCTGTTCACTCTGTGTTGGTTTTGTTACCCTATCACCTTCTGTGTACGTTATGTCATATTTCCCAGTCTGTCTGTGAGTTCATTTGTTTTGCATCCCTCTCTGTTCAGACACCAGTACATTCCTGCAGGCACTGGTGTGTATAACAGTTCAAACACCAGTACATTCCTGCAGGCACTGGTGTGCATAACAAGTACACACATCACGTACAAACCACACACACATGTCCGCCATGCGTGCACATATCCGCAAATTGCATATGGTCGCACCCGTGGTCCGGCGCATTAGAGCGTGGTACGAGTAATTACAGTGGAGTTTGTACTCTCATAGAAAAGCCACAAAGACATATCATAAATCTAATATATATATATATATTGTATAAATCCCACACTGTCTGCTTTAACCTTTAAATAGCATGAAAATCAGTCACACATAAATTAAAACTCCCAGAGACTAAAATACAATGGCCTTATTTACACTAAGCTTTGAAATTCTATGAAGAAGGCAAACACCTTTGTTTACTAAAATAGCCAAGTTTCTATTTAAAACAATGAGTACTGAATTGTCATTGTCTCACCTGAAAGCAAAAACAAACGAAGAGACAATACCCAGGAACCGAAGCTGTTTAGAAAATCAATTAACAATAACTAACCAAAACACAAGACCAGACAGTTAGAAATCTAAGATATTAACATTCGTAGTCTAAAACACATGGAGATGTAGGTGTTTATATATATATATATATATATATATATATATAATTCCTAAATAGCAGGAGTATGTGTGTATGTGTGTGTATGTATGTATGTATGTATGTATGTATGTATATATATATATATATATATGAATATGTGGATATATGTATATCTTGAGGATTGAAATAGATAATCATATCATGTGTGGTATCATATTGTTCAGAGTCACGTAAACATTAATCTGGTGGGAATAAGAAAATTATTATATATTACCTCATTAAGTTATTAATAATACCAGATTTATGTATGATTAATGTGATGGGTTTAACTGATCATGGGGCGGGAGCTCAGATGTAAACAACAGAAACCACATCTCAAGTCCTAGCCATCGCCCACTTCTTGAACTGACCAATGGTCCCCGATGCACAGGATATGTCCCACCCCCGAACCAATGGAAGAAGAGCACACAGTGCCTATTGTATTATGTCTTGATCTACTGAATAAAGAGCGAGCTGCAGGCCAGGTCACTATCACAGACTCTGAAGGTCATCACCCGTGATGACTGAGGACCAGACCGGGAAGCGCACGTGATTATTCTCACGTATGTACATTGACTGTAGCCATTATTCTGTTGTAGATTTATCTTGTTAGCCTTGTAGAGTATAATTTGTATTGTTATCCCCTTTCAAATAATCCACTGTGGTGTTAGAACCCAGCGGTTAACTATATATCGGTGTTGTGTCCTCATTTCCCTGCTAAGGTTTAAAAGCGTATTACATTACCTAACTGTATAAGGTTTAAAAGTGTATTGATAAGGTGTGTACGCGCTGCGGGTACTTTGTACCATCAGCGCTGCTTAAGGTTTAAGGTGTAACATCATTGCAGTGCTTTGCTGCATAAAGGTTTAACGTGTAATCATATCATTACATTGTATTACTAATAAGGTTTAAAGGTTATCAATTGAGTGTGCGCGCGCTGTGTGTACTTTGTACCCCCAGCACGGCGTGTGTACGCTAAGTCCGTACAACGTACGGGACTCTGTACGCAAATAGCGTACAAAGTGCGTAGCGTGTATCTTAAGTATAGCGACCGCAGCGGCTCCATGGTAAAACTGTGTTTAGAGGTATAGCTTTATGGTTTAAGATAATATCGACATTATCAAGATTTACTTCCCTTTTTGAATATTTGCATAACTTCCGCTATACGCCAGTCTTTGGGAACCATGCCTGATGTAAGTGAGTCATTGAAAATCAAAAATAGTGGTCTTGCTAGTTCGGAGTGTAGTTCCATGAGAACTCTTGGGTGAATTCTGTCGGGGCCAGGTGATTTATTCATCTTAATTTTTTTTAATCGGTCACAGACTACTTCCTCACTTAAATAAGCACTTAGCAGTGAGACGTTATTGATGCCGAGGTTATGTGCTAATCCTGGCATCTGGTCCTCTCTAGTGAATACAGATGTGAAAACTCATTTCGTTTTTCAGCTATGTCATTATCGTCTTTGACTAAGACACCCAGCTTGTTCTTTAAAGTGCCAATACTCTCCTTCTTTAATCTTTTGCTGTTGATGTATTTAAAAAACTTTTTGGGGTTTGATTTACTTTCTTTTGCAACTAGCTTGTCAGTTTCTACTTTAGCCGCTCTTATTTCTTTTTTGCATATTTTGTTACAATCCTTATAGTACTTGAATGACTCCGCTTTCCCGTCTGATTTATATTTTTTGTATGCTTGCCCCTTTATGCACATTAGTTCCTTAATCTTTTTGTTAAGCCACAGCCACATTGGTTTGGAATTATTACGCCTTCAATTGCTGCCCATGGGAATAAATTTCTGAGTATAATTATTGAGCAGTGTTTTTAATACCTCCCATTTCTCCGTAGTATTTTTTCCTTGAAACAAAATTTCCCATTTACTGTCCCTTAAAGCTTCCCTCATCATGACAAAGTTGGTTTTACTAAAGTTTAGAGTCCTAGTTGAACCTATATAGGGCTGCTTATGAAAACTGATATTGAATGTGACCATATTGTGGTCGCTGTTTCCCATGGGCTCCCCTACTATAATACTTGATATCAATTTCCCATTGTTTGTTAATACCAGGGGCAATATTTACTAATATTCGTGTTTGATTCGGTTTGTGTAGTGTTTAAACTCGTTTTGTATCGGGTGCATTTTCATGCAACTTTTTGAATCCATGGGGGTAATTCTGAGTTGATCGCAGCTTCAAGTTTGTTAGCAAGTGGGCAAAACCATGTGCACTGCAGGGGAGGCAGATATAACATGTGCAGAGAGAGAGAGATTTGGGTGTGGTGTGTTCAATCTGCAATCTAAATAGCAGTGTAAAAATAAAGCAGCCAGTATTTACCCTGCATAGAAACAAAATAACCCACCCAAATCTAACTCTCTCTGCAAATGTTATATCTGCCCACCCTGCAGTGCACATGGTTTTGCCTAACTGCTAAAAAATGTACTGCTGCGATCAACTTGGAATTACCCCCCATATACGCAAAGTTACGAAGCAGTCGACTTTATGGTTTTCGTGTTTTCCGATGTCGATGCCAGTCATTTTTTTTTGGCACATTTACAGCCGTCATTGTCGTTTGCGTACGTGTTTTTGTTGTATTTGCTGTTTTTATTCCTAAGTTAAAAGCGGCAGGGTTTTTTTTTTCCGCGGCCGCATTTTCAGTTTCAGTTTCGATTTTCATCCCCGTTCGTGATTGGTTGTGTTTCAGATGGTAGGAGTGTCTGTGCGCAACCATATAAATATGCCCCAAACCATCCGCACCTCGTGGGTTTAGTTAGTGGTGAGGAGGAGGGAGGTTGTGCTGTGGAGGTAGGTGAATTTGTGGTTTGGTGAGGAGTGTTGGTAGCGATTTCTGAGTGTGGTATTGTGTTTGAAAGTCGTCTTGTCATTCTTGTAGTCTTATATTTTGTGGTTTTGTTTCATTTTTAGTCCAAGTTATTTTTCTTTATAGTCCCTTGCCAGTGTTTGTGTGTGTTTGTGTGTGTGTGTGTGTGTGTGTGTGTGTGTGTGTGTGTGTGTGTGTGTGTGTGTGTGTGAGTTGTGTAGTGGTAGTGGAGGAGTGTGTTGTTTGTCTTTTTTTTTCTGTGTTAACTGTTTAGACACACAATTATGTGTGACTCAGAGGTGGGTGAGGTGGAGGGTGTGAGTGAGGTGGAGGAGGTTGGTCAGGTGGAGGAGGTGAGTGTTAGTGAGGTTAGTGAGGTGGAGGAGGTGGGTGAGGTTGATGCAGCAGCCTCAAGTGATAGTGACAGTCAGAGTGCTCCGCAGCCACGCACTGGGCGGAATGTCAAGTTTAGTTTTGCAGAAAATGTGGCATTGGTGCGTGAGCTGATCAGGTATCAGAGGCAGCTATTTGGCCCTGAGTCCGCCAAGGTGCCAACATGGAGGAAGACTGTGTTGTGGGCGAAAGTTGTTGCTGCTGTCAATAGTGAGGGGGTGATCAAGCAGACGGAGGACACGTGCCGCAAACGGTACTATGACATAAAGCGACGTGTCAAGTCCAAAATGGCCAAGGAGGCGAAGTCGGCTCGAAAAAACGGTGGTGGGCAGCCCTATATTGCAAGATATCTGGAGTATGAGGAGCCCATGCGGAGTGTAATACCTCCTGAAGTTGTTTCTGCAACCCATGTCCGGGATTCAGATAGGCCCAGGAAGAATGGTGAGCAAGTGTATTTGCATTTACATTCTATAACCTTTTTTTTTTTTTTTTTTAAATGTTTGTCATGTGACATTGCATATTACTCCCATCTTCAAGTGTGTGTCAGCAAATACATTATTTTGGTTAATGTTTTATACAAAAGCCAATGTAATATCTTACTTTATTGTATGTCATGTGTTTTTTAGAGATGAGCGCCTGAAATTTTTCGGGTTTTGTGTTTTGGTTTTGGGTTCGGTTCCGCGGCCGTGTTTTGGGTTCGACCGCGTTTTGGCAAAACCTCACCGAATTTTTTTTGTCGGATTCGGGTGTGTTTTGGATTCGGGTGTTTTTTTCAAAAAACCCTAAAAAACAGCTTAAATCATAGAATTTGGGGGTCATTTTGATCCCATATTATTATTAACCTCAAAAACCATAATTTCCACTCATTTTCAGTCTATTCTGAATACCTCACACCTCACAATATTATTTTTAGTCCTAAAATTTGCACCGAGGTCGCTGGATGACTAAGCTAAGCGACCCTAGTGGCCGACACAAACACCTGGCCCATCTAGGAGTGGCACTGCAGTGTCACGCAGGATGTCCCTTCCAAAAAACCCTCCCCAAACAGCACATGACGCAAAGAAAAAAAGAGGCGCAATGAGGTAGCTGACTGTGTGAGTAAGATAAGCGACCCTAGTGGCCGACACAAACACCGGGCCCATCTAGGAGTGGCACTGCAGTGTCACGCAGGATGGCCCTTCCAAAAAACCCTCCCCAAACAGCACATGACGCAAAGAAAAAAAGAGGCGCAATGAGGTAGCTGACTGTGTGAGTAAGATAAGCGACCCTAGTGGCCGACACAAACACCGGGCCCATTTAGGAGTGTCACTGCAGTGTCACGCAGGATGTCCCTTCCAAAAAACCCTCCCCAAACAGCACATGACGCAAAGAAAATAAGAGGCGCAATGAGGTAGCTATGTGAGTAAGATTAGCGACCCTAGTGGCCGACACAAACACCGGGCCCATCTAGGAGTGGCACTGCAGTGTCACGCAGGATGTCCCTTCCAAAAAACCCTCCCCAAACAGCACATGACGCAAAGAAAAAAAGAGGCGCAATGAGGTAGCTGTGTGAGTAAGATTAGCGACCCTAGTGGCCGACACAAACACCGGGCCCATTTAGGAGTGTCACTGCAGTGTCACGCAGGATGTCCCTTCCAAAAAACCCTCCCCAAACAGCACATGACGCAAAGAAAATAAGAGGCGCAATAAGGTAGCTGTGTGAGTAAGATTAGCGACCCTAGTGGCCGACACAAACACCGGGCCCATTTAGGAGTGTCACTGCAGTGTCACGCAGGATGTCCCTTCCAAAAAACCCTCCCCAAACAGCACATGACGCAAAGAAAATAAGAGGCGCAATGAGGTAGCTGACTGTGTGAGTAAGATAAGCGACCCTAGTGGCCGACACAAACACCGGGCCCATCTAGGAGTGGCACTGCAGTGTCACGCAGGATGGCCCTTCCAAAAAACCCTCCCCAAACAGCACATGACGCAAAGAAAAAAAGAGGCGCAATGAGGTAGCTGACTGTGTGAGTAAGATAAGCGACCCTAGTGGCCGACACAAACACCGGGCCCATTTAGGAGTGTCACTGCAGTGTCACGCAGGATGTCCCTTCCAAAAAACCCTCCCCAAACAGCACATGACGCAAAGAAAAAAAGAGGCGCAATGAGGTAGCTGTGTGAGTAAGATTAGCGACCCTAGTGGCCGACACAAACACCGGGCCCATCTAGGAGTGGCACTGCAGTGTCACGCAGGATGTCCCTTCCAAAAAACCCTCCCCAAACAGCACATGACGCAAAGAAAAAAAGAGGCGCAATGAGGTAGCTGTGTGAGTAAGATTAGCGACCCTAGTGGCCGACAAAAAACACCGGGCCCATTTAGGAGTGTCACTGCAGTGTCACGCAGGATGTCCCTTCCAAAAAACCCTCCCCAAACAGCACATGACGCAAAGAAAATAAGAGGCGCAATGAGGTAGCTGTGTGAGTAAAATTAGCGACCCTAGTGGCCGACACAAACACCGGGCCCATCTAGGAGTGGCACTGCAGTGTCACGCAGGATGGCCCTTCCAAAAAACCCTCCCCAAACAGCACATGACGCAAAGAAAAAAAGAGGCGCAATGAGGTAGCTGACTGTGTGAGTAAGATAAGCGACCCTAGTGGCCGACACAAACACCGGGCCCATTTAGGAGTGGCACTGCAGTGTCACGCAGGATGTCCCTTCCAAAAAACCCTCCCCAAACAGCACATGACGCAAAGAAAAATAAAAGAAAAAAGAGGTGCAAGATGGAATTGTCCTTGGGCCCTCCCACCCACCCTTATGTTGTATAAACAAAACAGGACATGCACACTTTAACCAACCCATCATTTCAGTGACAGGGTCTGCCACACGACTGTGACTGATATGACGGGTTGGTTTGGACCCCCCCCAAAAAAGAAGCAATTAATCTCTCCTTGCACAAACTGGCTCTACAGAGGCAAGATGTCCACCTCATCATCATCCTCCGATATATCACCGTGTACATCCCCCTCCTCACAGATTATCAATTCGTCCCCACTGGAATCCACCATCTCAGCTCCCTGTGTACTTTGTGGAGGCAATTGCTGCTGGTCAATGTCTCCGCGGAGGAATTGATTATAATTCATTTTAATGAACATCATCTTCTCCACATTTTCTGGATGTAACCTCGTACGCCGATTGCTGACAAGGTGAGCGGCGGCACTAAACACTCTTTCGGAGTACACACTTGTGGGAGGGCAACTTAGGTAGAATAAAGCCAGTTTGTGCAATGGCCTCCAAATTGCCTCTTTTTCCTGCCAGTATAAGTATGGACTGTGTGACGTGCCTACTTGGATGCGGTCACTCATATAATCCTCCACCATTCTTTCAATGGTGAGAGAATCATATGCAGTGACAGTAGACGACATGTCCGTAATCGTTGTCAGGTCCTTCAGTCCGGACCAGATGTCAGCATCAGCAGTCGCTCCAGACTGCCCTGCATCACCGCCAGCGGGTGGGCTCGGAATTCTGAGCCTTTTCCTCGCACCCCCAGTTGCGGGAGAATGTGAAGGAGGAGATGTTGACAGGTCGCGTTCCGCTTGACTTGACAATTTTCTCACCAGCAGGTCTTTCAACCCCAGCAGACTTGTGTCTGCCGGAAAGAGAGATCCAAGGTAGGCTTTAAATCTAGGATCGAGCACGGTGGCCAAAATGTAGTGCTCTGATTTCAACAGATTGACCACCCGTGAATCCTTGTTAAGCGAATTAAGGGCTCCATCCACAAGTCCCACATGCCTAGCGGAATCGCTCTGTGTTAGCTCCTCCTTCAATGTCTCCAGCTTCTTCTGCAAAAGCCTGATGAGGGGAATGACCTGACTCAGGCTGGCAGTGTCTGAACTGACTTCACGTGTGGCAAGTTCAAAGGGCAGCAGAACCTTGCACAACGTTGAAATCATTCTCCACTGCGCTTGAGACAGGTGCATTCCACCTCCTATATCGTGCTCAATTGTATAGGCTTGAATGGCCTTTTGCTGCTCCTCCAACCTCTGAAGCATATAGAGGGTTGAATTCCACCTCGTTACCACTTCTTGCTTCAGATGATGGCAGGGCAGGTTCAGTAGTTTTTGGTGGTGCTCCAGTCTTCTGTACGTGGTGCCTGTACGCCGAAAGTGTCCCGCAATTCTTCTGGCCACCGACAGCATCTCTTGCACGCCCCTGTCGTTTTTTAAATAATTCTGCACCACCAAATTCAAGGTATGTGCAAAACATGGGACGTGCTGGAATTTGCCCATATTTAATGCACACACAATATTGCTGGCGTTGTCCGATGCCACAAATCCACAGGAGAGTCCAATTGGGGTAAGCCATTCCGCGATAATCTTCCTCAGTTGCCGTAAGAGGTTTTCAGCTGTGTGCGTATTATGGAAACCGGTGATACAAAGCGTAGCCTGCCTAGGAAAGAGTTGGCGTTTGCGAGATGCTGCTACTGGTGCCGCCGCTGCTGTTCTTGCGGCAGGAGTCCATACATCTACCCAGTGGGCTGTCACAGTCATATAGTCCTGACCCTGCCCTGCTCCACTTGTCCACATGTCCGTGGTTAAGTGGACATTGGGTACAGCTGCATTTTTTAGGACACTGGTGACTCTTTTTCTGAGGTCTGTGTAAATTTTCGGTATCGCCTGCCTAGAGAAATGGAACCTAGATGGTATTTGGTACCGGGGACACAGTACCTCCAACAAGTCTCTAGTTGGCTCTGCAGTAATGATGGATACCGGAACCACGGTTCTCACCACCCAGGATGCCAAGGCCTCAGTTATCCGCTTTGCAGTAGGATGACTGCTGTGATATTTCATCTTCCTCGCAAAGGACTGTTGGACAGTCAATTGCTTGGTGGAAGTAGTAAAAGTGGTCTTACGACTTCCCCTCTGGGATGACCATCGACTCCCAGCAGCAACAACAGCAGCGCCAGCAGCAGTAGGCGTTACACGCAAGGATGCATCGGAGGAATCCCAGGCAGGAGAGGACTCGTCAGAATTGCCAGTGACATGGCCTGCAGGACTATTGGCATTCCTGGGGAAGGAGGAAATTGACACTGAGGGAGTTGGTGGGGTGGTTTGCGTGAGCTTGGTTACAAGAGGAAGGGATTTACTGGTCAGTGGACTGCTTCCGCTGTCACCCAAAGTTTTTGAACTTGTCACTGACTTATTATGAATGCGCTGCAGGTGACGTATAAGGGAGGATGTTCCGAGGTGGTTAACGTCCTTACCCCTACTTATTACAGCTTGACAAAGGGAACACACGGCTTGACACCTGTTGTCCGCATTTCTGTTGAAATAGTTCCACACCGAAGAGCTGATTTTTTTGGTATTTTCACCAGGCATGTCAACGGCCATATTCCTCCCACGGACAACAGGTGTCTCCCCGGGTGCCGGACTTAAACAAACCACCTCACCATCAGAATCCTCCTGGTCAATTTCCTCCCCAGCGCCAGCAACACCCATATCCTCCTCATCCTGGTGTACTTCAACACTGACATCTTCAATCTGACTATCAGGAACTGGACTGCGGGTGCTCCTTCCAGCACTTGCAGGGGGCGTGCAAATGGTGGAAGGCGCATGCTCTTCACGTCCAGTGTTGGGAAGGTCAGGCATCGCAACCGACACAATTGGACTCTCCTTGTGGATTTGGGATTTCGAAGAACGCACAGTTCTTTGCGGTGCTACTGCTTTTGCCAGCTTGAGTCTTTTCATTTTTCTAGCGAGAGGCTGAGTGCCTCCATCCTCATGTGAAGCTGAACCACTAGCCATGAACATAGGCCAGGGCCTCAGCCGTTCCTTGCCACTCCGTGTGGTAAATGGCATATTGGCAAGTTTACGCTTCTCCTCCGACAATTTTATTTTAGGTTTTGGAGTCCTTTTTTTACTGATATTTGGTGTTTTGGATTTGACATGCTCTGTACTATGACATTGGGCATCGGCCTTGGCAGACGACGTTGCTGGCATTTCATCGTCTCGGCCATGACTAGTGGCAGCAGCTTCAGCACGAGGTGGAAGTGGATCTTGATCTTTCCCTAATTTTGGAACCTCAACATTTTTGTTCTCCATATTTTAATAGGCACAACTAAAAGGCACCTCAGGTAAACAATGGAGATGGATGGATACTAGTATACAATTATGGACGGACTGCCGAGTGCCGACACAGAGGTAGCTACAGCCGTGAACTACCGTACTGTACTGTGTCTGCTGCTAATATAGACTGGTTGATAAAGAGATGTAGTAGTATGTATGTATAAAGAAGAAAGAAAAAAAAACCTCGGGTAGGTGGTATACAATTATGGACGGACTGCCGAGTGCCGACACAGAGGTAGCTACAGCCGTGGACTACCGTACTGTACTGTGTCTGCTGCTAATATAGACTGGTTGATAAAGAGATGTAGTAGTATGTATGTATAAAGAAGAAAGAAAAAAAAAACACGGGTAGGTGGTATACAATTATGGACGGACTGCCGAGTGCCGACACAGAGGTAGCTACAGCCGTGAACTACCGTACTGTGTCTGCTGCTAATATAGACTGGTTGATAAAGAGATGTAGTAGTATGTATGTATAAAGAAGAAAGAAAAAAAAATCACGGGTAGGTGGTATACAATTATGGACGGACTGCCGAGTGCCGACACAGAGGTAGCTACAGCCGTGAACTACCGTACTGTACTGTGTCTGCTGCTAATATAGACTGGTTGATAAAGAGATGTAGTAGTATGTATGTATAAAGAAGAAAGAAAAAAAAACCTCGGGTAGGTGGTATACAATTATGGACGGACTGCCGAGTGCCGACACAGAGGTAGCTACAGCCGTGGACTACCGTACTGTACTGTGTCTGCTGCTAATATAGACTGGTTGATAAAGAGATGTAGTAGTATGTATGTATAAAGAAGAAAGAAAAAAAAACCACGGGTAGGTGGTATACAATTATGGACGGACTGCCGAGTGCCGACACAGAGGTAGCTACAGCCGTGAACTACCGTACTGTGTCTGCTGCTAATATAGACTTGTTGATAAAGAGATGTAGTAGTATGTATGTATAAAGAAGAAAGAAAAAAAAAACCACGGGTAGGTGGTATACAATTATGGACGGACTGCCGAGTGCCGACACAGAGGTAGCTACAGCCGTGAACTACCGTACTGTGTCTGCTGCTAATATAGACTGGTTGATAAAGAGATGTAGTAGTATGTATGTATAAAGAAGAAAGAAAAAAAAACCACGGGTAGGTGGTATACAATTATGGACGGACTGCCGAGTGCCGACACAGAGGTAGCTACAGCCGTGAACTACCGTACTGTGTCTGCTGCTAATATAGACTGGTTGATAAAGAGATGTAGTAGTATGTATGTATAAAGAAGAAAGAAAAAAAAACCACGGGTAGGTGGTATACAATTATGGACGGACTGCCGAGTGCCGACACAGAGGTAGCTACAGCCGTGAACTACCGTACTGTACTGTGTCTGCTGCTAATATAGACTGGTTGATAAAGAGATGTAGTAGTATGTATGTATAAAGAAGAAAGAAAAAAAAACCACGGGTAGGTGGTATACAATTATGGACGGACTGCCGAGTGCCGACACAGAGGTAGCTACAGCCGTGAACTACCGTACTGTGTCTGCTGCTAATATAGACTGGTTGACAAAGAGATGTAGTAGTATGTATCTATAAAGAAGAAAGAAAAAAAAACCTCGGGTAGGTGGTATACAATTATGGACGGACTGCCGAGTGCCGACACAGAGGTAGCTACAGCCGTGAACTACCGTACTGTGTCTGCTGCGACTGGATGATAAATAATGATATAAAAAATATATATATATCACTACTGCAGCCGGACAGGTATATATATTATATAATGACGGACCTGCTGGACACTGTCTGTCAGCAGAATGAGTTTTTTATAGAATAAAAAAAAAAAACACCACACAAGTGAAGTCACACGACGAGTGTTTAACTTTTTCAGGCAATCACACAATATAGTATACTACTAACTATACTGGTGGTCAGTGTGGTCAGGTCACTGGTCAGTCACACTGGCAGTAGCACTCCTGCAGCAAAAGTGTGCACTGTTTAATTTTAATATAATATGTACTCCTGGCTCCTGCTATAACCTATAACTATTAACTGGTACTGCAGTGCTCCCCAGTCTCCCCCACAATTATAAGCTGTGTGAGCTGAGCACAGTCAGATATATATACATAGATGATGCAGCACACTGGGCTGAGCAGTGCACACAGATATGGTATGTGACTGAGTCACTGTGTGTATCGTTTTTTTCAGGCAGAGAACGGATATATTAAATAAAACTGCACTGTCTGGTGGTCACTGTGGTCAGTCACTAGTAAACTCTGCACTCTCTACACTTCTACAGTACTCCTAAGCTCCAGTAAATCAGGTCAATCTCTCTCTCTCTCTCTCTTCTAATCTAAATGGAGAGGACGCCAGCCACGTCCTCTCCCTATCAATCTCAATGCACGTGTGAAAATGGCGGCGACGCGCGGCTCCTTATATAGAATCCGAGTCTCGCGAGAATCCGACAGCGTCATGATGACGTTCGGGCGCGCTCGGGTTAACCGAGCAAGGCGGGAAGATCCGAGTCGCTCGGACCCGTGAAAAAAAACATGAAGTTCGTGCGGGTTCGGATTCAGAGAAACCGAACCCGCTCATCTCTAGTGTTTTTATGAAAGATATTTTGCATGTGTAGTTTGGACTTGGTGTGTCTCTGAATTGTCCTGCAATAATGTTTTCCTTTTGGGCCTTTTTTAAAAAATAATTGTGACTATGTTTTATATTTATGTGATCCATGTGCAATGTTTAAAAAACAGTGGTTGTCATGTTAGAGGCTGGAGTAGTGGAAAGTGGTTTGGAAACCACTTACATGTATAATGTCATTATTAGATAATGTAATATTTTTAAACAAAATAACACTATTTCTTTGATAATTTTTAGCTTGTATTTGTACCGTGACACCACACTGCAGTGTAATTTTTAAAATATTTATACATTTTGGTTTGGCTCATATAGTGGTAATGTGTGTTTGGAGTGCCACATCACAGAGCAATTTATATATTGCATCTGTAATATTTTTCCTTTCAATACAAAATGAAGATGTGTGTGTTTTTGGTTGGTAATGTTTTTTTTTTTTACTTGTGGCCTATGTCAGTGTCCTGTACATGTTTTCCTGTGTTGATTTTTCCATAGTGCATATGTCTATTGGACAATGTTTATTGTTTTATGTATTGTTTTTTTTGTTTCCGGTCCTTATGTTTTTTTTTTTTTAAATAAAGCAAGCATTTCTTAAAGAATACATGTTTATAAGCATAATGGGTGGATGTATCAACAATAGCATGAATATTTATTTTTTTATTTTTTTATACAGTGTTTGAAAAAAGCAGTACTACTCATCGGCCAGTAACTCCTATCACATCTGATGATGATGACGCTGCGGAAGCAGGTAAAGTGTCCATTGTAGTATAGGGTATGTTTGTAAAGGAATGGCCATAACAAAATTGCACTTTCATTAAAAGGTCCATCAAAAGAAGTATGGAGCAGCAGAAGTGGGACTTCTGTAAGACATCACCACAAAAAAACCTGTGGCCGAAAAGAAAGCAAGGTCGTATGTCCCGGGCCAACCACAGCAGGCTACCCCGCCACGAAGATTATCGTCCGTATGTTCTGTCCCCCCACTCCAAATTTTGGACACACCTCCAAGACGTCATCCACACTCCCCTCATCTTGATTGTGAGTATCAAACTGAAATAAATGTAAAAAATTTCAGAACGTAATCAAAATTTTTCTTATCCGCATTAAGTCAAAACACATCAAAAACTTAGATACTTACCGCAGTAAGTAAAACCTAAAATGGAATCCAAGCTAAATGGCCTTGTCCACATCCAGTAAAGATATGTATGTCCACTTGAGCCATACAGTATGACATTGTGTGTAAGATGCTGCAACAAAAAAGCATGTTTCTTTTATTGAAAAAAGTAAGGTTGTTTTTCCAAATTTCACATGAGTGTTTGAGGTAACATTGCAAAATACATATAAAAACATTACTATGTTTGTTTGATCAAAGCTATAAGGTAACACATTATGGATTCCAATGTGTTTTTATGGTGGAGTATGTGTGAGCTACAATAAAACTAAAGTGTTTGCTTTCACAATTAAGTAACCAGACACATTTGCCACAAACAGGCATATGTATGTATTTAAGTTATGAGTGATGATGTTGCTAGGCAGAATAGTTGTAAGCAACAGTGAATCACATGTGTTCCATGTGTAGTGATTTGTTTACATTTCTCAAACATATGGATAGCTAACGGAGATTTGTTTAACATTTCAGCTTCTAGTCCTGGGAACAGCATCCCTCCGCAACAACAGCAACACAGTGACATGGAGGAGACAAACCTCTTAGAAATGCAGCCATTAAGGCAAGGAATGAGCCCCCCAGCACCTGTGAGTACACCACCACAGCAAAGCACACCACCACCACAGCACAGCCCAACAACACCAGTAACACAAGGCCCTGATCAGGTGTTTTGGACCATTTGGGCTAGACAGCAGGCCACTAATGAAGATTGCCTGCGTAGGCAGACACAAATGTTTGCAAGCCTACCATCTCACCTCAGAAGAATATCAAGAAATCTGAGTAGACAAAATGAACAAACAACCAGAATTGGCAATACCATGGAACTCATGCGTACAGACATTACACAGGTCATGGGCAACTTACAGTGCATAATGGAGGAACAGCACACACTAATGGAAGAACAGCACAGACTAATGGAAGAACAGCACAGACAACAGCAAAGTTATATGAACATTTTTCAAAACAATAAAAAGATTAATGAAAGTTTATTCCGAATTGTAGACAATCAAAATGCTGCTACATATGAACTCAATGCCACCCTCACTAACCTGAATGAAACACTCAGATGCATGCACCAACAGCAAACAAACAGCAGTTCTGGTACGACTACTCCAAATATAACGCCAGTCTCATCACCACCAAGATGCTCCACCAGAGCACGACAACATGACAGTGCTAAAGGCAAAGGGCAGGACAAGCAGCCACCAAAAAAAACGTGAAAAAAATACAAGTTAGACATTTGTGATAAGTAACTCAAAATAGTTAGTAAGTGTATGTTTGGCAAAAAATATATAACACTTAGCTCCTTGACAATTTATACAACATCATTAATTATAAGTGGTACAAACAACAACATAAAATTTGTACGCACATTTATTCTTTACCATTTTTTTGTATTGGAGTAGGGAAATGTTGATGGAGCCGCACATACATGTTAGCAGGAAGTAAACAGACCACTTTGATTTTTTTCTAATCATTACTCTTTCTAGATTCCAATCATTCTCATATCCTGCAGACACAATAATTGGCAGCCAGGCAGAATGTCTTTAGCAGGAAGTAAACAGACCACTTGATTTTTTTTCTAATCATTACTCTTTCTAGATTCCAATCATTCTCATTTCCTGCAGACAACCCAAATTACAATGTTATTGATTACTATTTTACCTTTCTTCTCTATACAACATTACAAGAAGAACACAATTGAGTTGCGTAAAAAGCTTTTAATATGTTGGCATTGAATTTTTTTTTAAAACATTGACAAAATGAATGTCAGTATTGTTGGGACATGTTTGTGTGTGTTAAAAATTAGTAAGAATGTTATTACACATGATGCAGAAACCAACAAATAAGAACTTTTTAACCAAAAAACAAAGAATGTGTATAATAATGTATATATGTGGCAAACTGTGTATTTACTTACACATCAGCAAGTTTACTGCATCAAACATTAGGAAATAAATTATTTCTGATTACAGTAAGTTTGTGTCCATTAAATATGATGGAGCATCACACATAGGGACACATGTATTCCTCAAGGCTAACATATTATATGTTGAGGAGTGTTTTTTGGGAACACAGGTTCTCAAACTCGGCCCTCAGGACCCCACACAGTGCATGTTTTGCAGGTCTACTCACAGAATCACAAGTGACATAATTAGCTCCACCTGTGATTCTTTTAACATATGTCTGTGAGTAATTCATACATCTGTGCTTCTACTGGGTTACGTGAAAAACATGCACTGTGTGTGGTCCTGAGGGCTGAGTTTGTGAACCTGTGCATTAGGACGTTACACACAATGATAAAGTAAAATACTAAATGGATTATGTGTGCTTGTAATAAATTAGCACTGCAAGTTTACGATCACTTATCCAGACTTAATGCATGCCACTCATAATCTGTTGTTTTGAGTTTTAAAATACACACAATACACATGCGACAATTGTTTTGCATAAAGCGAGGGTATGTTTGTATGTGTCAAGGAGACAGACACATTCTGAGTAATGGTTTTGCCAATAAAAATGGCAAAACATCTATTTATGATTACACAACAAATGAAATAAGCAAACCAAACTTACCTTAGAAATAGCGAGTGATGAGCTCTTGCCTAACCTGCCTCCCTACATCTGTACTCCAAGTATCACCAGATGTCTCTAATTCCTCTGCTTGCTGGCTGCTTTCTTCCTCCTCCTCCTCAACATGTGGCAGATGTTGTTGCAAACACATGTTATGAAGAAAGCAGCAGCAGAACACAATTTGAGTCACCTTGGAGGGACTATACAACAAAAGGCCACCAGACTTATCCAGACACCGAAACCTAGATTTCAGCACACCAAAACATCTTTCTATCACATTCCGCGTGGACTTATGTGCATGATTGTAATTGTGTTCAGCAGGTGTATCAGGTCGGGACAATGGAGTTAGAAGCCAAGAGAAACAGCCATATCCTCCATCACCTAAAAGACAGATATAGTAATGTGATTCATGTTAAGATACAGCAACACATAAGTAACACACTGTGGGGCAGATGTATTAACCTGTACAAGGCATAAGGAAGTGATAAACCAGTGATATGTGCAAGGTAATAAAGGCAGCAGACAATCTGTTCCTAAATGTTCATTTACATATTGGAGCTGATTGGCTGGTGCCTTTATCACCTTGAACATATCACTGGTTTCTCACTTCCTTATGCCTTCTACAGGTTAATACATCTGCACCTGTATTTGGACAAAGTATACGCAGGCCTACACATATCAAATTACATACCCAGCAGCCATCCATCTGGCATTTGTCCGTCCTCAAACTTATCAAAGAGAAATGACTGACTGAGGATGAAGGAGTCATGGCAGCCACCAGGGTAACCAGAACAACACTCATTATTTTGAGATTTGCATCACAAACCACCTGCACATTTGTGGAGTGTTCGAAATGGCGATTAGTATATATGTGCTGCCTGCCCCTAGGTGGTCTCAGCTGAATGTGTGTGCAATCTATGGCTCCAAGCACATTGGGCATGCCAGCCAGCTCATAGAAATCTACCCTGACGGCATGCCACTGAGACTCCTGGGTATGGAAGCAGATTGAGGCCTCGATGTGGAGCTGCAAAACAGCCAACACCTGTGTGTATATTTTAAAGAACAATAAACATGAGATTTTAGGACAGAACTGGCCACCGAGAAATTAAAACAAACAAAAAACAGAAGAGGTAGTTAGTATAGTTAAAATCTCCCATCACTATTACATCTCCTAATCCTGCTGCTTTCTGAATTTGCCTCAGTAACAATTCCTCATCAGACACATTAATACCAGGTGGTTTGTAGCATAGCCCTAAAAGTATGTTTTTAGTTCCCTTTCCCCCGCATGCAATTTCTACCCATTACGTCTCAACAGTATTTGCAATCCCTTCGTGAATATCTTCCCATATATCAAGTTTTAATAATGGCTTTACATAAATGGCTTTACGTAAATGGCTTTACGTCAACCCCATTTATTTAATCTGTCTCTCCTGAACAGTGTATAACCCTCCAGATTGACTGTCCAATCATGAGATTCGTCCTACCAAGTTTCATACTGTTTGTTTGCTGCAAGGACTTCTAGTTCCTCCTTTTTCCCTGTAAGGCTTCTAGCATTTACATACATACAATTAAAATAAGTATTCCCCCTTATGCTAGGGACATCATTTTCTACATACAATATTGGTGACCCATAGTCGTTGTTAGTTAGTGTTGTGGCATTACCTGTGGTAATACCGTCGTTAACACCCTTGCCGGCTGCTATTGCCCTCCCCCTTTCTCCACCCACATTCAGCTCACTGCCTCCATCCTTACTGTTCTCACTACTTTACCCGTAGTTTCTAGCTAAACCCTCCCCCCCCAGGCTCCTAGTTTAAAATCTCCTCCAACCTTCTAACCATCCTGCTCTCCAGCACTGCTGCCCCCTCCTCATTCAGGTGCAATCCATTGTGGCAAAAAAGATGGTGCCTGACTGAGAAGTCCGCCCAGTGTTCGAGGAACACAAACCCCTCTTTTCTACACCAGTCTCTAAGCCACACATTTACCTCCCTAATTTCCCTCTGCCTCCCTGGGCTAGCGCATGGCACAGGTAATATTTATTACCTTAGATGTTCTTACCTTAAGTTTCTGGCCTAAGTCCCTATAGTCTGTCTTAAGGACATCCAACCTACCACTAACTTTGTCGTTGGTGCCAACATGCACCAAGACCGCCGGGTCATTCCCAGCTCCTCCCAACACTCTTCTACCCAGTCCGCAATAGGTCATACCCGAGCACCCGGAAGACAACAGACTGTACGGCGATAACGGTCCCGGTACCAGCTTCCCTGTCTGTCTTCCTGATAACAGAATCCAATAAGATTGGATAACATGCAAGGACCAATTACACTGTTTGTTGATTACAGTAAGTACATTTTGTTTGACACAGATGCAGTTCTTTTTCGAAGGTAGATCCTACAACCTAGAAATGAAATATATTGTGAAGGCAAAAGGCAAGAACAACTATATGTCTTTTCCAGGGCACACTTTTGTAAATGATGAATGAATTTAGTTAAATTTTACTTTTAATGAAATACACTTAAGAAAAAGGGGGAGCAGGCTCCAGTATATAATCACATAGCTGCAAAAATGCTAAAATTATAGGCAAAAATTAAGTATAGGCGAAAATATGTTCCCTTTGAATAGAAAGCAGGCAATCAGGTGATCAAGCTCCCAGAGTGAAACGCTCAACATTTACAGTCCCAGTGTCCGAACTTCTGGTCGTACAGACTGTGGACATCGGCACCCAGCTCCAGGCTCAGCTCTCTCTCCATGGCAGTAAGCTAACCACCCATGGATACGGGACCCCCTGAAATTGCCCACACTGACCACCAATGAAAAAAGGTACTGTGGGGTGGATCTCACAATAAGTAAGGTAACCGCCGGCAACCACTGGAAATACTATTACAGTAATATGCATTATTTATTCCTTATTTACTTGTGACTCACATGCAGGATTCCTGCTTAGGGGACACTTACCTTAATATGAATTTATGATATTCTAATAAGAATTAAATACTGTGCACGAAGCAGTATACAAAGGATAACATTAATTCTTTGTTAAGATAGACATCAGGGATTTGATCTTTCGTGGTCTTTTTCCCACCGTCCTTGCAGTTACTTTTACCTCTCATGTGGAATCAGCATATGTTATTCATAGACAGCATTTATTGTGTACAACAGAAATGTACATTTGTTTACTGCATTAGATTAAATTAACAGTTATAATCACTGTATTGGTGCGTACACACGGTGAGATTTTTTCTTACGATTTTGACTATATAGTCAAAATCGTAAGAAAAGTTAGTGCAGATCGCAAGGTGAAAGTCACCTTGCGATCCTGATTCGATGCCGATGCGCGGCCCCGCGCGGTCGGCATCACAAGAATAGATAGACTGTGCAGGCAAGTCAATTTTGACTATCTCGTAGAAAAGATAGTCAAAATTGACCCTTAGTCAGAATCGCTAGCACAGTCATTATGTGCTTGCGATGCCGACCTAGCCCCTGTCGCATAGGGAGCATCGGGTTTAGCTATAGAAGAGATAGTCAAAATTGACACTTAGCCAAAATCGCACATAGTCAGTATCGCAAGCACATATTGAGTGTGCTTGTGATACTGACTATGTGCCGACCTGGCCCCTGTCGCATAGTGAGAATTGGGCATAGCCCGAATCTCACCATATGTATGGGCCATATCACTATAATCATTCCAATTGCCAATCCGTTTTGGCATTGCACTTGCTGTGATTATTTACTACCAATAATACGTTTTCTGGGAAACTAACTGTAGTTATTCTCAATTTGTTATACAATTTTGCATATATACCATTGATTGCAATTTCCTTTACCCAAGTAACTACATATCATTCAGGGTTACTCTCTCATTCCAAAATTATCAGTTAGCGTTCTGCAATGCTTATGGTAACAGAACGCTACCTAATTTAGGGACAGCAGAAGTACCCCTCTAATCTCTTTCTTAGAGCTAGCTCCTGTTTTTACAATACAACAGTACATATACATACAAAATTCTAACTTTTGATGTTTATAATTGGGAATTATTTCATTGTATTTGCAATCAGTTTTGCATGTGTATGTGTCCGGATTGATGTTGTGTGTCAGAACCCATTTACCTACGGTCAAACCACACTGGGTATGCCCAATCTCGTCTGATCTTGGAAGCTATGCACTGCAGGGCCTGGTCAGTACTTGGATGGGAGACAACCAAGGAATACTAGGTACCGTAGGTATTTACTTCTTTCACACAGAACTGAATTTTTGAGACACCTAGACACAGCCCAGACTACCAATTAAATTTGAATATCACACTGAGCCTCAGGGGCGTAAGTTTATGCCAGGCGCCCGGAGATTTTTTCGCCTATAATTTTAGTATCTTTGCAGCTACAGTATGTGATTATATACTAGCACCTGTTCCCCCTTTTTCTTAAGTGTATTTCATTAAAAGTTAAATTTTAACTAAGGGGGTCATTCCGAGTTGTTCGCTCGGTAAAAATCTTCGCATCGCAGCGATTTTCCGCTTAATGCGCATGCGCAATGTCCGCACTGCGACTGCGCCAAGTAAATTTGCTATGCACTTAGGAATTTTACTCACGGCATTTTCATCGTTCTGGCGATCGTAATGTGATTGACAGGAAATGGGTGTTACTGGGCGGAAACAGACCGTTTTATGGGCGTGTGAGAAAAAACGCTACCGTTTCCGGAAAAAACACAGGAGTGGCTGGAGAAACGGGGGTGTGTCTGGGCGAACGCTGGGTGTGTTTGTGACGTCAAACCAGGAACGACAAGCACTGAAATGATCGCAGATGCCGAGTAAGTCTGAAGCTACTCAGAAACTGCTACGAGGTGTGTAATCGCAATATTGCGAATACATCGTTCGCAATTTTAAGATGCTAAGATTCACTCCCAGTAGGCGGCGGCTTAGCATGAGCAAATCTGCTAAAATTCACTTGCGAGCGAACAACTCGGAATGACCCCCTAAATTCCTTCATCAATTACAAAAGTGTGCCCTGGAAAAGACATATAGGGGGTAATTCCAAGTTGATCGCAGCAGGATTTTTGATAGCAGTTGGGCAAAACCATGTGCACTGCAGAGGAGGCAGATATAACATGTGCAGAGAGAGTTAGATTTGGGTGGGGTGTGTTCAATCTGCAATCTAATTTGCAGTGTAAAAATAAAGCAGCCAGTATTTACCCTGCACAGAAACAAAATAACCCACCTAAATCTAACTCTTTCTGCACATGTTATATCTGCCTCCCCCCTGCAGTGCACATGGTTTTGCCCAATTGCTAAAAAAAAATCCTGCTGCGATCAATTTGGAATTACCACCATAGTTGCTCTTGTCTTTTGCCTTCACAAAAGATTTAATTTCTTCTCTGTAGTTTAGCAAACTATCTTCTGGGAGCACCACCAACTTGTTGCTGAACTCATTTGACTATAAGCTGGATGTTGGTTTTTCTAAGATGTAATATATGAAATACAATATAATACATATCATATCTTGTGCAGATTTACACCTCTTTACAACCTACAACATTCTACAACCTCCCAAAGGTGATCCACAAACTGACTAGCAGAATAGTATGCGATGTAACAAGCCAGTATCAGTTCTGCGTTGTGGCTGGGTGTAGTATGAGTGGCCGGCGGCCAGGATCCTGGGGCCAGCATACCGGCACCAGGATCCCGGCCGCCAGCATACAGACAGCTGGGCGAGTGCTAATGAGCCACTTGCGGGCATGGTGGCGTGCTACGCGCACCACGCTATTTATTCTCCCTCCAGGGGAACTGTGGACCCCAAGAGGGAGAATATGTGTCGGCATGCCGGTGGTCGGGATCCCGACCGCCGATATGCTGTTCGTCGGGATGCCGACCAGCGGCATACTGTAGACCACCCGTGTGGCTCATTATTAATGGCTTACAACTGTAAAAACCCATGATTTGTTAGTTGCATTCCTGACAAAATTCTTTAAAGTTGTTCTTGTGTGTGATGGTATTTGCATTCTGCACAAAGGGCCTAATTCAGATCTGATTGCAGCAGCAAAATTGTTCTCTAATGGGCAAAACCATGTTGCATTGCAGGGGGGCAGATATAACATGTGCAGAGAAAGTTAAATTTGGGTTGGTTATTTTGTTTCTGTGCAGGGTAAATACTGGCTGCTTTATTTTTACACTGCAATTTAGATTTCAGCTTAAACACACCCCACCCAAATCTAACTCTCTCTGCACATGTTACATCTGCCCCTCCTGTTATATTTGCACATTAGAGAACAATTTTGCTGCTGCGATCAGGTCTGAATTAGGCCCAAAGTCCACATGAAGGGCACGGGCAGTAGTTTTACCACACATGCATGGAGTTTTTATATCATCACGACCCACCGGCCACCCCAATCGGTCAGGCTATTTCTCTTTTACCAGTTGTTAATGTATTTCTTGCTATACTTAGCCCATTAGGTTGGTGGCATTCTCAATATCTTTAAAATATACATTATGCTTATGTTTTGAACTATAAGTTTTTTGCGCGTTATAGCCTGTTATGTTTGTATTGTGTCTGTATATACCCTTTGTAAAAAGCTGCAGACCCTTGTAATGCTCTATAAATAAATTCTACTAATAATTGCCTCAAAATAACATATTTTCTCCCCACAATATATCAAAATATTCTGTCCATTCTTCAGCACAGAACTGCAAGATGTACTACACAAACAGCAATAAGAGTCTGCTAAAGTAATGTTGGTATTATTAGGGGTGTACACCGGCCACTTTTCGTGTTTTGGTTTTGGATCTGGATATTTCTTCGTGTCTTGGATCTGGATTGGTATTGCCAAAACCACCCTTGCAGGTTTTGGATCTGTATTTTTTGGGGGGGGAAAAACATAAAAACAGCTAAAATTATAGAGTTTGTTTTGTTTTGTTTTATGTTCCTATGCTATTATTAACCTCAATAACATTCATTTCCAGTCTATTCTGAACACCTCACAATATTGTTTTTATGCCAAAAGGTTGCACCGAGGTAGCTGGATGACTATGCTAAGCGACACAAGTGGACGGCACAAACACGTGGCCCATCTAGGAATGGCACTGCAGTGTCAGACAGGATGGCAGTTTGAAAAACTAGGACTCAAAGAGCACATAATGCAAAGAAAAAAAAGAGGCGCAAGATGGAAATGTCCTTGGGCCCTCCCTCCCACCCCTATGTTCTATAAACAGGACATGCACACTTTAACAAACCAATAATTTCAGTGCCAGGGTCTGCCACATGACTGTGGCTCAAATGATTGGTTCATTTGGGCCCCCACAAAACAAGCTGGCAATTAATCTGTCCCTGCACAAACTGGCTCTACAGAGGTAAGATGTCATCCTCATCGACCAATTCCTCACCCACTTCAGTGTTGTGTACATCCTCATCTTCACAGAGTATTAATTCATCCCTGCTGGAATCCACCACCACAGGTCCCTCTGTACTTTCTGGAGGCTGGTCTTCCCGGGAGAATTGCTAATTCATTTTGATGAACATCATCTTCTCCACATTGTGTGGAAGTAACCTCCTACGCCGATCGCTGACAAGGTGACCGGCTGCACTAAAAACACTTTCGGAGTACACACTGGAGGGGGGGCAACTTAGGTAAAATAGAGCCAGTTTGTACAGGGACCTCCAAATTGCCACTTTTTCCTGCCAGTACAGGTACGGATTGTCTGACATGTCTACTTGGATGCTGTCGCCGATGTTATCCTCCACCATTCTTTCAATGGTGACAGCATCATATGCAGTGACAGTAGACATGTCAGAAAATATTGGCAGGTCCTTCAGTCTGAACTAAATGTCCAAAGTTGGTCCTGCCTGCCCTGCATCACTGCCAGAAGGTTGGTTAGGAATTGGATATCTAAGTTGTTTCGGCTTACGGTCATTAGGTCGACAAGACTTAGGTCGACAGTCATTAGGTCTACCATTATTGGTTGACATGTATTAGGTTGACCTGGTCACTAGGTTGACATGGTCATTAGGTTGACATGGTCATTAGGTTGACATGTACTAGGTCAACATGTAAAAAGGTCGACATGAGTTTCTTACATTTTTCTTCTTCATTTTTTTAACTTTTTCATATTTTACCAGCAACGTGGACTACGAATGGGAACAGTACCCTGCGCGAAGCATGGCGAGTGAAGCGAGCCATGCGAGGGGACACGGTGCACTAATTGGGGTTCCCTGTCACTTTATGAAGAAAACGACACCAAAAACAGTCAAAAAACTCATGTCTACCTTTTTCCAGGTCGACCTAGTACATGTTGACCTAATGACCATGTCAACCTAGTGACCATGTCAACCTAATGCATGTCGACCAACAGTGGTCGACCTAATGACTGTCGACCTAAGCCTTGTCGACCTAATGGCCCATACCCGTTATTTCCTGGCAGCCCCAGTTGTGGGAGAAAATGAAGATGGAGCTGTTGCCGTGTCACGTTCCGCTTCAGCTGACAGTGTTTTCAGCAGCAGGTCTTTGCACCTCTGCAGACTTGTGTCCGCCAGAAAGAGAGAAACCACATAGGTTTTAAACCTAGGATCGAGCACGGTGACCAAAATGTAGTGCTCTGATTTCAACAGATTGACCACCCTCGGATCCTGGCAAAGCGAATGAAGGGCTTCATCCACAAGTCCCACATACCGAGCGGAATCGCTCTGTCTTAGCTCCTCCTTCACTTTCTCCAGCTGTTTCTGCAAAAGCGTGATGAGGGGAATGACCTGACTGGCAGTGTCTGAACTGACTTCACTTGTGGCAAGTTTGAAGGGTTGGAGAACCGTGCACAACACGGAAATCAATCTCCACTGCGCTTGAGTCAGGTGCATACCCCCTCCTTTGCCTATGTCATAGCTGGATGTATAGGCTTGAGTGGCCTTTTGCTGTTCCTCCATCCTCTGGCGCTCCAGTCTTCGGCACGCATTCTCAGTATCGCCTGTCTAGTGAAGTGGAATCTAGATGGGATTTGGTACCTCCATCAATTGTTTAAACGCCACTGCATTAATGGCGGATACCGGATGCACGTCTAACACCAACATATCTGTCAAACTACCTCCATCAATTGTCTAAATCCCACTGCACTAATGGCGGATACCGGATGCACGTCTAACACCAACATAGCTGTCAAGGCCTCAGTTATCCGCTTTGCAACAGGATGACTGCTTTCGTACTCCATCCTTCTCGCAAAGGACTGTTGGACGGTCATTTGCTTAGTGAAAGGAGTAGTGGTGTTCCAACTTTCTCCTCGGGATGATGAATGACTGCCAGCAGCAACAGTAGGCGTAGCAATGCAGGATCCTCCAGAGGAATCCCGGATAGGAAATTAGTCAGTCATACCAGTGACATGGCCTGCAGGACTACTTCCGATCCTGATTGAGGAGGAAATTGACAAGGATGGAGTTGCTGGTGTGGTTTGCAGGCACTTGGATACAACAGGACAAAGGTATTTAAGTGTCCCTGGACTGCTTACGGTCTTAGCCACAGTTTCTGAACTTGACAGTGACTTTTTATGAATGCGCTGCAGGTGACGTATAAGGGAGGATGTTCCTAGGTGGTTAACGTCCTTACCCATACTTATTACACCTTTACATAAGATACATATGGAAAGACAGTAGTTGTCCGGATTTGGATAGAAATAATTCCACACCGAAGAGGTGGATTTTTTGGTCTTCTGCCCAGGCATGACGATGGGCTTATTCATCCTACGGACAACAACTATCTTTCCCAGTGCCTGATTTAAACAAACCACAATACCATCAGAATCCTCCTCGTCAACTTCCTCCTCAGCGCCAGCTTCATCCATATCCTCATCCTGGTGTACTTCAACAGTGACATCTTCAATTTGAATATCAGAAACTGGACTGTGGGTGATGAGGGCTTCCATCATCATGTGAAGCTAAACCACTTGTCATGAACATAGGCCAGGGCCTTAGCCGTTCCTTGCCACTCCGTGTCGTAAATGGCATACGTTTCTCGTCAGACGATTTAAATTTATTTTGTTGGGTCATTTTACTGAACTTTGGCTTTTGGGATTTTACATGCCCTCTACTATGACATTAGGCATCGGTCTTGGCAGACGGCGTTGATGGCATTTCATCATCTATGTCATGACTAGTGGGAAGCAGCTTCAGCACTAGGAGGAAGTGGTTTTTGAGCTTTCCATATTTTATCCTCCAAATTTTTGTTCTCCATTATTTTTCTGGAGTTATGTAACAATATGCGGCACAGGACAGCATACCCCTAAACCACACACACATGGCAAAGACTGTAAAAATTATTTGAATAATAACCCCTTTATTTGAAGTTATTTTAATAAAATGCAGCACAGGAGAGCGTACCCCTACACCACACAGGGCAAACCCTGTAAAAATAATTTGGATTAAATATTAATAACCCCTTTATTTGGATTAAATAATATACAGCACAGGACAGCACCAGTTGACTTATACGGCAGTACCACTGGACTTATACAGCCGCTGGACTTATATGGCTGTACCGATGCAGCACAAGACACCACCACTGGACTGATGCAGCACAAGACAGCACCACTGGAATGATAAAAAAGAGCAGGCCGCCACCCCACGCGCCATGCCACTTTCCTGCACAGACATTGAAGAGAAACGTCCTCTCGCTACACTCCCCAGGACTGGAGTGAAGATGGCAGGGGGGGGTGCAAAATATACAAAGTCCGGATCTCACTAGAATCCGACACAAGGATGATTACGTTTTGCTTCGTTCTGGGAACCGATTCTGGCGGGAAATCTTGTGCCGGACTCGGTTCCTGACTCGGGTTCCTGTGCCGGACTCGGTTCCTGACTCGGATCGGGGGTGTTCGGTGGGGTCTGGATATATATAGATATATAGATAATGTCTGTATGTGGTGTACAGTATGTATGTGATATGTGACCAGAACTCAGGCAACACTACCAGTTCACTTCCCCGCAACTTCAGCAAGTTCAGCTTGTCTATGAGTACAGTCCTTCAGGCTCCCAGTAGCCTTTGCTGCCATATACCAGCATACACCACAGCTATCCTCTCCTCCATTCTCACTGGTGATTTCTGAGTAAAAACAAAAAGCCACAAAACCCACAACCCTCTATTACAATCAACAAAAAAGCACCTTAAAAAAGAATCTAATTCCGCTTATTATAACTATAGATGTAACAAACCTTCTAAAGAAGAAAAAGTACCTATAGCAGCCAATCAGATTCTGCATATCATTTTATAGAATGCATTTCGTAAATGATTGCTAGAAGCTGCTTATGTTAATATGGGTAACTACATATATACAGTAAATACTGCTATTGCATGCAGGATAATGTACCAGATTAATGACAGCAATGCACTGTAGAAAATACACCATATTCCTCAGGGGTGTAGCGAGGGTGGCTCCGGTGGAGCTCGAGCTCCGGGCGCTGAAGAAGTTAGAGGGCACGCTATCACCCGCCACCCCCCTTCCCACAGGTCACTGTACTGGCAGCCACAGAGCAGGAGGAGGAGAAACAGAGGGGCACACACTGACTCGGAGACTAGGTAGGGAACAGGGCAGGCCAGCGGCGACAGCAGGATACACTGACAGCTGGCACATGTCAGAGCTCTGCTGCCCTATTTATGTCTCACTGTCTGCTTGTAGCTGTGCAGCAGGCTTACTTCTGTCCTGCAGCACCACACTCTGCCCCCGCTGCTACAGCACCTCTGCCTTTCCTGGAAACTGCAGCACATGTTTCTACTTCAGATGCTGCAGCAGCTCTCTCTGCCATAGCTGCTGCAGCACCTCTTTCTGCCTCAGCTTCTGCAGAACCTCTCTTTGTCCTGGCTGCTGTAGTACCTCTATCTGCCCCGTCTGCAGCAGCATTTCTCTCTACATTGATGCTGCAGCACCTCTCTGCCCCATCTGCAGCACATCTCTCTGAATTAGAAGCTGCAGCACCTCATTCTGTCTCTCAGGCTGCTGCAGCACCTCTCTCTGCCCCTCAGGCTGCTGTGGTGCAGCTCTCTCTGTCCCTCAGGCTGCTTTGGCACAGCTCTCTGAGCCCCTCAGGCAATTCTGGGACATTATTTTCATTGACGCATAGTGGGATTAGCAAGTCTGGGATGGCAATTCTAGGGCATTATTTTCATTGAGGCATTGGGGGATTATCAAATCAGGTGGGAGGGGGTTCATTTGGTGCATTATTTTCATTGAGAGTTTGGAGGTTTCAGGTCTGTGGGGGGATCACATTTGGGGCATTATTTTCATTGAGGCATTGAGAGATCATTATATTGGGTGGTGTCAGTTTTGGGGCATTATTTTCATTCAGAGATTGGGGTGTTATCAGGTCTGTGGGGGGTCACATTTGGGGCTTTATTTTCAATGAGGAATTGGGGGTTGTGAGGTCAGGTCAGTCGGGACATATATAGTTTTTTTTATTTATTTGTATTAAACAAGTAAATATTTAAATATAACTACTTCCATAGCGGATCTACCATGGTGTAATGTGTATAAGGGGCTCAACCATAGTGTAATGTGTATAAGGGGCTCTACTGTGTGGTGTAACAGTTATAAGGGATACAACTGTGTGGTCTAATGTGAATAATGGACACTACTGTGTAATGTGAATTGGTACTATTCTGTGGCCACGCACCTTCCCAATAAAGCCATTATTTATTTATTATTACCAGTTATTCATATAGTGCACACACACATTCCGTATCCCTTTACACAAAATATTGTGCCATTCACATCAGTCCCTGCACCATGGGAGCTTACAATCTATGGGGGTCATTCCGACCTGATCGTAGCTGTGCTAAATTTTGCACAGCTACGATCACTGACACAGACATGCGGGGGGACGCCCAGCACAGGGCTAGTCCGCACCGCATGTCTGGCCGCCCCTTCCCCGCACAATTACAAAAAGCATCACACAGCGGCAATGCTTTTGTACTTGAAGAGTAACTCCCGGCCAGCGCAGCTCCTGCGGCCGGCCCGGAGTTACTCGTCGCTGCCCTGGGTCGCAGCAGCTGCGTGTGACATCACACAGCCGCTGTGGCCTGCCCCCCGCATGGTCCAGCCATGCCTGCGTTGGCCGGACCACGCCTTGAAAATGGCGGCCAAACACCGCCGTTCCGCCCCCTCCCACCCAGCGACCGCCTCTGCCTGTCAATCAGGCAGAGGCGATCGCTAGGCAATGCACTGATCCTATTTATTTTAAACATGGGGGGCACCCAAAGAAAACTTTCGCCCTGAGCTCCACAAGGTCTAGAACCGGCCATGTCACTGATTTAGGATTTTTAAATATTATTTATTTTCAAATGTAACATGCCAACACATGTTGGCCAGGCTCCCAATTCAGTACAGGGGAGGGGGGCTCCAAAACATACCCTTGCTTCGGGCACCATGGCACATAGCTACACCTCTGATAGTCCTGTGCAGTATAAGGTAAAATGTGTATAATGTATAATTAGTGCACAGTCTGGAACCTGATCCCTAGAGAAGAATTGTAGTTTACAGTATTACTGTATTTTACTGCATTGTGTACTTTATGTACAGTATGTCATATGTGTTTACCCCTTCTATGTGAATACCTGGCTGATGCTCTGGAAACCGAAAACAAATTCCTAGTATACATGTGTATACCTGGCCAATAAAATGTATTCTTATTCTGAGGAGGAAGGGCCTACAGGCAGTGGGGCCCACCGTGGGTTTCCCTTGTGGGCCAGTCCAACCCTGGCTGGAACCCACAATGAACAGGTGAGATGACAAACTTGGAAATGTGGTGTGACACACAGGAGTTGCAGAGCTCAGGTACTATGCACAGATATAAAGAATCACTATGGAAGGCACAAATAAGCAGGCTGACTGAGAGAATACTGCCTTAGCTGGAGTACAAACAGTTGGTGGTGCAAAATACAGTGGTAGAAAACTGATTCTGCGCTCCTATTGGTGAGTTCAGGTACAACAGTAGGACTACTGTGCATGCAGAACAGGGACTTGTAATGAAAATGTTTAGCTAACTTGAGCACTGAGAAATGCTGAAGAGAGTTGTACAGGTAGCAGGCTAAGGCCTTGCTTGAAGGAATGTCAAGGGTTAACTGCATACAGTATATCAGTATGTCTGCCGGAGGATGTATGTACTTGTCCCAGGAGAATGATCGCAGCTGGTACAGTAGAAGTAAATCAAAGAGCTTCCAGTAAAACTTGAGAAAAGCAGGCAAGGGAACACTGGTGGTTTGGGATTGGTGAAGCACTACAGGGGAAAGGTACAGTGCAAGAGAATGTTCTCTGCAGCCCTGAGAACACTGGAATACAGAGAATGTCTTTAGATGGTGAGCAGAACTCACAGGCAGAACTGAAGCTAGAGGTGCTGGTGCAGGTCATACTTGCCTACTTTTGAAAAAGCATTTCAGGGAGATTGTGAAAGTAACACCTATCAGCGCGGATGTGTACTGCTAAATCTGAGAGGTGTGTCATAAAAATGACTGACATCCAAATGTAAATGAGCCCCAAAGTTAGTAAGATCTACTTGTTGAAGAAAATATACTGATATTTTGCAGGATTTGTTTGTGTATTGTGTATTACAAGAGGTTCCATATATTGTAAGCGGCCATAAGAAACCTTATTTAAAATGCATGTAGCCATAGGGATCATTGTGCCTTATAACCAAAGCAGGGGAATGGCACTGATGCGCCCATTTGAATGTTTGTATCTCTGATTTCTTTTTCCCCCCAAGAATGTAAAAGATGCATAATGGGGATAAGGTGCAATCAGGGAGATTGATGGACTATTCAGGGAGTCAGGGAGATTGCTAATATTTCAGGGAGTCTCCTGCAGAATAAGGGAGGGTAGGCAACTATGGTGCAGGTGGAACTGCTGATTAGACAATGGAATCCCAGAAGTGCAGATTTACTGGAATAATAGCAGCTATTGAGGAAAGCTCACATCAGTGCTGAGCTACCAGTGCTCTGGAACTATGGTGGTCATTCCGAGTTGTTCGCTCGTTGCCGATTTTCGCTATGCTGTGATTTGTTGCTAAATGCGCATGCGCATGGTACACAGAGCGCATGCGCTAAGTTATTTAACACAAAACTTAGTAGATTTGCTGGTGTTCTTGCGGCGCTTTTCAGTCGCACTGCTGATCGGTGAGTGATTGACAGGAAAGAGGCGTTTCTGGGTGGTAACTGAGCGTTTTCCGGGAGTGTGTTAAAAAACGCAGGCGTGTCAGGGAAAAACGCGGGAGTGTCTGGAGAAACGGGGGAGTGGCTGGCCGAACGCAGGGCGTGTTTGTGACGTCAAACCAGGAACAAAACGGACTGAGCTGATCGCAATTTAGGAGTAGGTCTGGAGCTACTCAGAAACTGCAAGAAAAAATTTAGTAGCAGTTCTGCTAATCTTTCGTTCGCTATTCTGCTAAGCTAAGATACACTCCCAGAGGGCGGAGGCCTAGCGGGTGCAATGCTGCTAAAAGCAGCTAGCGAGCGAACAACTCGGAATGAGAGCCGATAGCAGGTATAAAGGAAATCTCACAGCAGTGCTGAGCTACCAGTGCTCTGGAACAGTAGCAGACGACAAGAAAAGCTCTCGGCAGTGCTGAGCTGTAGCATACCTCCCAACATGACCCTCTCCAGGAGGGACAGAATGATCTGCTCCTGGGGGTAGATTTACTAAGATGGGAGTTCTATTTAAGATGGGATGTTGCCCATAGCAACCAATCAGATTCCAGGTATTTTCTTCTAGAAGGTGCTAGATAAATGAGAAGTAGAAGCTGATTGGTTGCTATGGGCAACATCCCATCTTAAATAGAACTCCCATCTTAGTAAATTTACCCCCTGGACTTCCCTCTTAATGTATGATTGCCATCACCTGTGCTGAAACACCTTTATTATCCATTAACCTGTTCAAAACAGGTGCAGACAATCACAAATGAAGAGAAAAGTCCAGAAGCAGAGCATTCTGTCCCTCCTGGAGAGGGTCATGTTGGTAGGTATGCTATAGGTGCTCTGGAACAATTTGTCGATAACTGAAAACAGTAGCCAGAACCTAGCTGTGAAGATGAGCTGATTTGGCTATGATAATGCCGATATTATCTTAGACCGCAAAGCTATACCTCTAAATACACTTTTACCGTGGAGCCGCTATGGCCGCTAGACTGAATACATGTGCTACGCACTTTGTACGCTATTTGCGTACAGAGTCCCGCACGTGGTACGTACTTGGCGTACTCATGCCGCGCTGAGTGTACAGAGTACGCTCAGCGTGCGCACACACAATGGGTAACCTTTAAACCTTGTTAATGATACAATGCAATGATATGATTACACTTTAAACCTTAGCAGCAAAGTGCTGCAACGATGTAATACCTTTAAACCTTAAGTAGCGCTGGTGGTACAAAGTACCCGCAGTGCTTACACCTTATCAATACCAATACACCTTATACAGATAAATCTACTTTAAAGCCCTTGCAGGAAAGTGAAAACACAACACTGATTTGTAGTTGCAACCACAGGGTTCTAAGGCCACAGTGGATTAATTCCAAAAGGTAAAACAATACAAATCATACACTACAGGCTAACAAGTAAATCTAAACAGAATAATGGCTACAAAGAATGTACATACGTGAGAATGTTCGCAAGCGCAACCCGGCCGATCCTCCGCTGGTCATACAGATAGCGTTCAGAGTCTTCTGACCGGCCAGGCAACAATGGGCTTTTTATACACAACATGCATACACAATACAATGGTCACTGTAATCTCATTTTCCATTGGACACAGGGATGTGTCCTTACATTACAGAAGAGGTCATAGGTGGATTTGAAAGGGTGGGCGATGTCTTTCCCCAACTGCTCTTGTGGGTGGTATCCTCTGGATTCCCACCGCATACATAATGTACAGTAAATACAGTTAATGTTCATATTCTGCTTCTGCACATAACTATACGCAGGAACATGCAATCTTTCTCTAACCAACCCCGGAATGTTACCCTCAAAATACCCTACAGCTGGATACTAGACATCACCTTCCAACCTTTATCTGACATTTCCTATCATGCAAAGGCGAATCCCTCTGTCCAGGAACTGTTTAAACTATTAATACTCGCTGACATGGTCTAGGGGAGCTATATCTAAAATGTACACTATTTGGGTAAAATATGCAATGTCCTAATAACCCCTTATGCGTTCACAAACTCTACCGTAAATGCGCATACCACGCGCTAAGGCGCATGGCCGTGAAAAGCTCCGTTGCGCAAATTGCGGATATGCGCACGCACGGCAGAGCGAGTGCACGCGCAGCGGGCATGTGCATGTGGTTAGTAAAAGGCATATGCATTACAATATTTTTCGACTTTAACAGCTATATGCTGATGGAAGGAAAGGGTTTAAATAGGCTGTCCTGGAAATAGATAGATTGCAGTGGTCATGTGGAACAACGCATGGAACTGAATAGGTGCAGAAGTGGTCACATAATGAGAGTCAAGATGGCTGCGCCCATGCTGTGCTGAGCCTAGTCACACTGTCAAACAAGAAACAAGCAATGCAGGGAATAGCATACACAGGGTGATCCAGGAGAATGACATGCACAGGGAACCACTGGGCATGCCTGGATGTCATATGGATGAGGTAAGCTGATCCAGAGGAGCATGTCATGAAGCAAAACTGACAGCTCTGAGTAAGGTATGCAAGTCCAGAAGACCCATGGTTGGCCATAATGAAGTGCAATGTACTTTATTATTACAATTTATGAATGAAGTAAATGGTATCAGTGTACTTCTTTGTGCCTAAACTCCACATAGTTATAAAAGTTTTTAACCAATCATTATTATTATTATTATTATTATGATCCTTTATTTATATGGTGCCACAAGGGATCCGCAGCACCCATTACAGAGTACATAATCAAATGAGCAAACAAGAAAACATCACTTATAGTTCAAGACAATATGGGACAAGTATGGAAAACCAGGGGTCAGGTGCCATCAAAGGGAGTATGGCATATAAGATTGTGCAAGTAAGAAAGGTAAAGGCACACAAGGAAAGAAGACCCTGCTCTTATGAGCTTACAATCTAAAAGGTGAAGGGCTGACAGAGCGGGGTAAATCAGAATGGGTAGACAGTGAGCATGGACAAGAGAGTTAGGAGGAGAGTTGGCTGGGTTTGGTGAAGAAGTGGGTCTTGAGAGCCTGTTTGAAGTTTTGGTGGAGAGTCAGATGTGGAGAGGTAGAGATTTCCTGAGATAGGGAGCAGCACATGCAAAATCTTGTAGGTAGTAGTGGGAGAAGGTAATCAGTTGGCAGGAAAGATGGCGTGCATTAGCAGAGTGAAGAGGACAGATGGGACTGTAAAGAGAGATAAGGTCAGGGATGTAAGAGGGAGAAGAGTGGGTGAGGGCTTTGTAGGTTAGTGTGCGAAGCTTGAATTGGATTCTGAATGGGAAGGGTAGCCTGTGAAGGTCCTGCAAGAGAGGGGAGGTGGAAATAGTATGTTGGGTGAGGAAGATGAGATGGGCAGCAGCATTGAGGATAGATTGGAGTGGAAAAAGGCATTTTTCAGGGAGGCCAGATAGGAGAAGATTACAGTAGTCCAATCTGGAGATAACCAGTGAGTGGATGAGGGTCTTAGTAGCCTCCTTGGTGAGAAAGGGTCTGATGCTGGAGTCGAGGATAACTCCAAGACAGCGCGCTAGGTGGTTAGAGGAGATAGTAGTGCCATCAATATACAATGAAATTGTGGGAGGTGAAGTTATGCAGGAGGGAGGGAAGATGACCAGCTCAGTCTTGTTAAGTTTAGAAAAGCGCTGGGACATCCAGGAATAGATAGCAGAGAGACAGTTTGAGATATGAGTGAGGAGAACGGGGGAGTCGTCAGGGGAGGAAAGGTAGATTTGAGTATCATCAGCATAGAGATGATATTGTAAGTCAAAGGAGCTAAAGAGCTCACCTCATGAGGATGTGTAGAGAGAGAAAAGGAGAGGCCCAAGAACAGAACCTTGGGGGACACCTACTGGTAGAGGAAGTGTGGGGGGGGGTGGAGTCATGAGATGAGACGAGACAGAGAAGGAATGGTCAGAAAGGTAGGAGGACAGCCAGTAGATAGCTGTATCATGCAGACCAAGGGAGTAAAGGATTTGCAGGAGGAGAGGGTGGTCTACAGTGTCAAAAGCAGCAGAGAGGCCAAGGGAGCTAAGCAGAGAGTAGTGGCCCTTGGATTTAGCAGCAAGGAGGTCATTGCAGACTTTCGTGAGAGCAGTTTCAGTGCAGTGGAGAGGATGGAAACCAGACTGGAAAGGGTCAAGCAGTGAGTGGGAGGAAAGAAAGACAGTGAGGTGGTTGTAGACAATATGCTCAAGGAGTTTGGAGGCAAAAGAGAGGAGAGAGATGGGTCAGTAGTTGGAGAGATTATCATGGATTTACCATGCTCTAAGCAATAAACAATCATATAGTACCCGCCACAGGGATGCAAAATAAGGGTTATTATGACCTGGATGCAGCCACGCATTCACACACTGTGGCCGCATCCAGGTGGACTGCGCACTTGCACCGGCGGTTGTGCGCATGCATGAACTTACACATTGCGGCCACAATGCACAAAATGGTAAGCTGCTCAATCAGATAGTGATGTCACTCAGGTGCTAAAAGGGAGGGGTAGTTCTGTGTAGGAAAAAACAATGTGTTCCCTAATGCACACCGAGTGAAAAATATTACTACATAATAGTCAGATAATACGGAGAACTTAGTTGCGTATATCTGCAGATATAGGGTTAAGCCCCCAGGCCGATCGACAAGGCTTCTCCGTCACTGGGGGTCCCTAATACTAGGTATGGGTCTGGGGTGCAGGACCCCACAACGTCGGCACAGGTCGGCTAACCCAGGTCAGCACACAGGTGAGAGTTAATAAGGGTTAATAAGAAGCACAGAAGTGCTATGTAAGTGGTGTGATTAAAATAATACAAAAATATATACAAAGTGATAGGGAAAATCATAAGTGTTAATAAAGTGTTAGGGTGTGCCGACCTGAAGCAGCCCAGCCATACCGACACAGGGGCCACCGCACCCCACACCCACCCCATAAATAATTACAAATATGTCTGGGTTAAATTCCCAGTGTAAGGCCACATGGTAATGGCTCCTACAGCATCTGAGAGCCAGCTTACCTGGAGATACCCCTAGCTTCTCCTATGGCATTCTGGAGTCAGCAATACCTCCTAATGCTGACCCATCCATCCATGCTGGCTCTCAGATGCTGTAGGAGCCATTACCATGTGGCCTTACACTGGGAATTTAACGTAACCAGGCTGCGCTACCAGGGGTAAACCTAAGTTCCGATGCATTCGCAATCTAATTGCGGACACATCGGGAGACGGCCTCACACATGGAGGGTGGCCTTGCCCTGTGCTGGACGGCCCCCAGCATGTGAGAAGATGAACGCAGATCTGGCTGCATATGTAGCGATCTGTGTTCATCTCTGAATAAGGTCCATGGGGTATCCAGTCGACACTCATTCAGTTGACCACTATTAGTTGTCATGCATTAAGTCGACATTGTCATTAGGTCGACATTGTCATTAGGTCGACATGGTCACTAGGTTGACATGACAAATGTCAACACACGAAAAGGTCGACATAAGTTTTTCACATTTTTTTAATTATTTGTTGAACTTTTTCATACTTTCCGATCCACATGGACTACAATTGGGAATAATAACATGTGCCGAGCGCAGCGGTAGTGGGTGAGGGGACATGGTGCACTAATTGGGGTTCCCCTTATAAAACTCATGTCGACCTTTTTCCATGTCAACCTAATGACTGTGTCGACCTTTTCCAGGTGTCGACCTAGTCACTCTTGACTAATAGGTGTCGACCTAATGACTGTCGACCTAGTTACTGTTGACCCAGCGATCCACACCCGTCCTAGGTCTCCCATTGTAATGACTTTGCAGTGTCCACACCCAGATTAGTCTCTCTGGGATTTTACAGGCAACTAATGGGTTCATTCTGGGAAACCCTTGCCAGTCTATTCTGAAACAAACTATCAACAACAAAATAAAAGCAGAAGCCAATGTTGCTTATGCATAAATAGATTATTAAATTGTCAGTAGTCAGGGTCAAAAAGGCAATAAACAGGGCAACAAATTCTAAATGGGCATGGCTACACCATGCAAGTGGCGTGACTATTGCCTTAGGAAATTCTATGCTGTCCTCCAGCCGGTTTTCCTGCAAATACACTGGAATTTCTCCATGGGTTCAGCAAAGTAATGTTTTTTCACTGTTTATGCAAAACGTTTTATCAGAGATGCATTAATAATACGTAATTTACCTGGGGGCTGTATTTATCAAATAACAAAAATCTCTTTTGACCATACTAACGAGAGGCAGAAGAGCACGTTATTTCTTCACCCTGCTACTCAGGGGTACCGCAGGCAATACTATAGATATTGGGGGTCATTCCGAGTTGTTCGCTCTGTATTTTTTTCTCGCAATGGAGCGATTAGTCGCTAATGCGCATGCGCAATGCCCGCACTGCGACTGCGCCAAGTAAATTTGCTATGCAGTTAGGTATTTTACTCACAGCATTACGAGGTTTTTTCTTCGTTCTGGTGATCGTAATGTGATTGACAGGAAGTGGGTGTTTCTGGGCGGAAACAGGCCGTTTTATGGGTGTGTGCGAAAAAACGCTACAGTTTCTGGGAAAAACGCGGGAGTGGCTGGAGAAACGGAGGAGTGTCTGGGCGAACGCTGGGAGTGTTTGTGACGTCAAACCAGGAACGACAAGCAGTGAACTGATCGCAGATGCCGAGTAAGTGTGGAGCTACTCAGAAACTGCTAAGAAGTGTCTATTCGCAATTCTGCTAATCTTTCGTTCGCAATTTTGATAAGCTAAGATTCACTCCCAGTAGGCGGCGGCTTAGCGTGTGCAAAGCTGCTAAAAGCAGCTTGCGAGCGAACAACTCGGAATGACCCCCATTGCTGGAAATAACCGCACCTGCAAATTTCACCAGTTACAGTTTCACTATAAGTTTGTCATTCACAGCCTCACACAGCAGAATGAATTATCACTAGGGCCCTCATTCCGAGTTGATCGGTCGCAAGGCGAATTTAGCAGAGTTACACACGCTAAGCCGCCGCCTACTGGGAGTGAATCTTAGCTTCTTAAAATTGCGACCGATGTATTCGCAATATTGCGATTACTAACTACTTAGCAGTTTCTGAGTAGCTCCAGACTTACTCTGCCTGTGCGATCAGTTCAGTGCTTGTCGTTCCTGGTTGACGTCACAAACACACCCAGCGTTCGCCCAGGCACTCCCACCGTTTCTCCGGCCACTCCTGCGTTTTTTCCGGAAACGGTAGCGTTTTCAGCCACACGCCGTGTTTCCGCCCAGTAACACCCATTTCCTGTCAATCACATTACGATCGCCGGAGCGAAGAAAAAGCCGTGAGTAAAAATACTTTCTTCATAGTAAAGTTACTTGGCGCAGTCGCAGTGCGAACTTTGCGCATGCGTACTAAGCGGATTTTCACTGCGATGCGATGAAAAAGAACGAGCGAACAACTCGGAATGAGGGCCTATGCCTGCTCTATTCACTGGAAGTCATGTACAAAGGACAAAGCAACCACTGCACACAGCAATTACAGCCTTTTCTGTTCATCCACTAGTTGTCCAGTGCCTGGGCCAAATGAAGATAAGGCGTAAGCCACTGACTCAATGGCTCACGTCTCCTAGCATGTGGCACATAATAGATTATTTATTTTAGTAGTAAGTCTGGTAGCAGAAGTAAAACTTAATGACTTTTCTCTAACGTCCTAAGTGGATGCTGGGGACTCCGTAAGGACCATGGGGACTCCGTAAGGACCATGGGGAATAGCGGCTCCGCAGGAGACTGGGCACATCTAAAGAAAGCTTTAGGACTAACTGGTGTGCACTGGCTCCTCCCCTATGACCCTCCTCCAAGCCTCAGTTAGATTTCTGTGCCCGACGAGAAGGGTGCACACTAGGGGCTCTCCTGAGCTTCTTAGTGAAAGTTTTAGTTTAGGTTTGTTATTTTCAGTGAGACCTGCTGGCAACAGGCTCACTGCATCGAGGGACTAAGGGGAGAAGAAGCGAACTCACCTGCGTGCAGAGTGGATTGGGCTTCTTGGCTACTGGACATTAGCTCCAGAGGGACGATCACAGGTTCAGCCTGGATGGGTCCCGGAGCCGCGCCGCCGGCCCCCTTACAGAGCCAGAAGAGCGAAGAGGTCCGGAGAAAGCGGCGGCAGAAGACGTTCCTGTCTTCAAATAAGGTAGCGCACAGCACTGCAGCTGTGCGCCATTGCTCTCAGCACACTTCACACTCCGGTCACTGAGGGTGCAGGGCGCTGGGGGGGGGCGCCCTGAGACGCAATAAAACATGACAGAAATACCTTACATGGCAAAAAATGCATCACATATAGCTCCTGGGCTATATGGATGCATTTAACCCCTGCCAGAATATACAAAAAAACGGGAGATAAGGCCGCCGAAAAGGGGGCGGAGCCTATCTCCTCAGCACACTGGCGCCATTTTCCCTCACAGCTCAGTTGGAGGGAAGCTCCCTGGCTCTTCCCTGCACTACAGAAAGGGTTAAAAAAAAGAGAGGGGGGCACTATTTAGGCGCAGTATTAAAACATACAGCAGCTATAAGGGGAAAAACACTTATATAAGGTTATCCCTGTATATATATAGCGCTCTGGTGTGTGCTGGCATACTCTCCCTCTGTCTCCCCAAAGGGCTAGTGGGGTCCTGTCCTCTATCAGAGCATTCCCTGTGTGTGTGCTGTGTGTCGGTACGTTTGTGTCGACATGTATGAGGAGAAAAATGATGTGGAGACGGAGCAGAGTGTCTGTAACAGTGATGTCACCCCCTAGGGGGTCGACACCTGAGTGGATGTACTGTTGAAAATTACGTGACAGTGTCAGCTCTATATAAAAAAAAAAAAACAGTGGTTGACATGAGACAGCCGGCTACTCAGCTTGTGCCTGTCCAGACGTCTCATAGGCCGTCAGGGGCTCTAAAGCGGCCGTTACCTCAGATGGCAGATACAGACGCCGACACGGATACTGACTCGACGGTGAAGAGACAACCGTGATTTCCAGTAGGGCCACACGTTACATGATTGAGACAATGGCAAATGTTTTTATACATTTTTGATAATACGAGTACCACCAAAAAGGGGTATTATGTTCGGTGAGGGAAAAACTACCTGTAGTTTTCCTGAATCTGAGAAATAAAATGAGGTGTGTGATGATGCGTGGGTTTCCCCCCGATAACAATTGATAATTTCTTAAAAAGTATTGGCTGCATACCCTTTCCCGCCAGAGGTTAGGGTGCGTTGGGAAACACCCCCTAGGGGGGATAAGGCGCTCACACGCTTGTAAGAACAAGGGCTCTACCCTCTCATGAGATGGCCGCCCTTAAGGATCCTGCTGATAGAAAGCAGGAGGGTATCCAAAAAGGTATTTACACACATACTGGTGTTATACTGCGACCAGCTATCGCCTCAGCCTGGAGGTGCAGTGCTGGGTGGGCATGGTCGGATTCCCTGACTGAAAATATTAGGATAGTATATTATTGCCTATAGAGCATTTTAAAGATGCATTTCTATATATGCATGATGCACAGCGGAATAATTGCCGACTGGCATCAAGTATAAGTGCGTTGTCCAATTCTACCAGTAAAATGGTCAGGTGATGCGGATTCCAAACGGCATTTGGAAGTATTGCCTTTGAAAGGGGACATTTGGGGTCGGTCTTTTAGACCTGGTGGCCACGGCAACAGCTGGGAAATCCACGTTTGTACCCCAGGTCGCCTCTCAAAATAAGACGCCGTATTATCAGGCGCAGTCCTTTGTTGGCAAGCGGACAAAAGGTTCCTCTTTTCTGCTCGTGACAGAGGGAGAGGAAAAAGGCTGCAGAGATCAGCCAGTTCCCAGGAACAGAAACCCTTTCCCGCCTCTGCCAAGCCCTCAGTATGACGCTAGGGCTTTACAAGCTCAGGCACGGTGGGGGCCCGTTCTCAATGAATTTCAGTGCGCAGTGGGCTCACTCGCAAGTAGACCCCTGGATCCTTCAGGTAATATCTCAGGGGTACATATTGGAATTCGAGACGTCTCCCCCTCGCCGTTTCCAAAAGTCGGCTTTACCGACGTCTCCCTCTGACAGGGAGGCAGTTTTGGAAGCCATTCACAAGCTGTATTCCCAGCAGGTGATAATCAAGGTACCCCTCCTGCAACAGGGAACGGGGTATTATTCCACACTATTGTGGTACCGAAGCCAGACGGCTCGGTGAGACCGATTCTAAATCTAAAATCTAAAATCTTTGAACACTTACATACAGAGGTTCAAATTCAAGATTGAGTCACTCAGAGCAGTGATTGCGAACCTGGAAGAAGGGGACTACATGATGTCTCGGGACATCAAGGATGCTTACCTTCATGTCAAAATTTACCCTTCTCACCAAGGGTACCTCAGGTTATGGTACAGAACTGTCACTATCAGTTCAGACGCTGCCGTAGGGATGGTCCACGGCACCCCGGGTCTTTACCAAGGTAATGGCCGAAATGATATCCCTTCGAAGGAAGGGAATTTTAGTTATCCCTTACTTGGACGATTCCCTGATAAGGGTAAGATCCAGGGAACAGTTGGAGGTCGGTGTAGCACTATCTCAGGTAGTGTTGCGGCAGCACGATTGGATTCTCAATATTCCAAAATCGCAGCTGGTTCCGACGACTTGTCTTCTGTTTTCCTAGGGATGATCCTGGACACAGTCCAGAAAAAAGGTGTTTCTCCCGGAAGAGAAAGCCAGGGAGTTATCCGAGCTAATCAGGAACCTCCTAAAACCGAACCAAGTCTCAGTGCATCAATGCACAAGGGTTCTGGGTAAAAATGGTGGCTTCCTACGAAGCAATCCCATTCGTTAGATTCCACGCAAGAACTTTCCAGTGGAACCTACTGGACAAATGGTCCGGGTCGCATTTTCAGATGCATCAGCGGATAACCCTGTCACCAAGGACAAGGGTATCCATCCTGTGGTGGTTGCAGAGTGCTCATCTTCTAGAGGGCCGCAGATTCGGCATTCAGGACTGGGTCCTGGTGACCACGGATGCCAGCCTGCGAGGCTGGGGAGCAGTCACACAGGGAAGGAATATCCAGGGCTTAGGGTCAAGCCTGGATACATCACTTCACATAAATATCCTGAAGCTAAGGGCCATTTACAATGCTCTAAGCTTAGCAAGACCTCTGCTTCAAGGTCAGCAGGTGTTGATCCAGTCGGACAACATCATGGCAGTCACCCACGTAAACAGACAGGGTGGCACAAGAAGCAGGATGGCAATGGCAGAAGCTGCAGGGATTCTTCGCTGGGCGGAAAATCATGTGATAGCACTGTCAACAGTATTCATTCCGGGAGTGGACAACTGGGAAGCAGACTTCCTCAGCACGACCTCCACCCGGGAGAGTGAGGACTTCACCCAGAAGTCGTCCACATGATTAAAAAACTCGACAGGTATTGCGCCAGGTCAAGAGACCCTCAGGCAATAGTTGTAGACGCGCTGGTAACACCGTGGGTGTACCAGTCAGTGTATGTGTTCCCTCCTCTGCCTCTCATACCCAAGGTACTGAGATTGATAAGATGGAGAGGAGAAAGCACTATATTCGTGGCTCCGGATTGGCCAAGAAGGACTTGGTAACCGGAACTTCAAGAGATGCTCACGGAGGATCCGTGGCCTCTACCTCTAAGAAGGGACCTGCTCCAGCAAGGACCCTGTCTGTTCCAAGACTTACCGCGGCTGCGTTTGACGGCATGCCGGTTGAACACCGGATCCTGAAGGAAAAAAGGCATTCCGGATGAAGTCATCCATATCCTGATCTAAAGCCAGGAAGGATGTAACCGCAAAAACATTATCACCGAAATTGGCGAAAATATGTTGCGTAGTGCGAGGCCAGTAAGGCCCGACGGAGGAAATTCAACTGGGTCGATTCCTACATTTCCTGCAAACAGGAGTGTCTATGGGCCTGAAATTGGGGTCCATTAAGGTTCAGATTTCGGCCCTGTCAATTTTCTTCCAAAAAAGAACTAGCTTCAGTCCCTGAAGTTTAGACGTTTGTAAAAGGGGTACTGCATATACAGCCTCCTTTTGTGCCTCCAGTGGCAATTTGGGATCTCAATGTAGTTTGGGTTCCAAAAGTCACATTGGTTTGAACCACTTAAATCTGTGGAGTTAAAATATCTCACATGGAAAGTGGTCATGCTGTTGGGCCTGGCCTGGGCCAGGCGCGTGTCAGAATTGGCGGCTTTATCCTGTAAAAGCCCTTATCTGATTTTCCATTCGGACAGGGCGGAATTGAGGACTCGTCCTCAGTTTCTCCCTAAGGTGGTTCCAGCGTTTTCACCTGAACCAACCTATTGTGGTGCCTGCGGCTACTAGGGACTTGGAGGAATCCAAGTTGCTGGATGTTGTCAGGGCCCTGAAAATATTTCCAGGACGGCTGGAGTCAGGAAATCTGACTCGCTGTTTATCCTGTATGCACCCAACAAGCTGGGTGCTCCTGCTTCTAAGCAGACTATTGCTCGTTGGATTTGTAGTACAATTCAGCTTGCACATTCTGTGGCAGGCCTGCCACAGCTAAAATCTGTAAAAGCCCGTTCGACAAGGAAAGTGGGCTCATCTTGGGCGGCTGCCCGAGGGGTCTCGGCTTTACAACTTTGCCGAGCAGCTACTTGGTCAGGGGCAAACACGTTTGCTAAATTCTACAAATTTGATACCCTGGCTGAGGAGGACCTGGAGTTCTCTCATTCGGTGCTGCAGAGTTATCCGCACTCTCCCGCCCGTTTGGGAGCTTTGGTATAATCCCCATGGTCCTTACGGAGTCCCCAGCATCCACTTAGGACGTAAGAGAAAATAAGAATTTACTTACCGATAATTCTATTTCTCATAGTCCGTAGTGGATGCTGGGCGCCCATCCCAAGTGCGGATTGTCTGCAATACTTGTACATTGGCCCTCATTCCGAGTTGTTCGCTCGGTATTTTTCATCGCATCGCAGTGAAAATCCGCTTAGTACGCATGCGCAATGTTCGCACTGCGACTGCGCCAAGTAACTTTACTATGAAGAAAGTATTTTTACTCACGGCTTTTTCTTCGCTCCGGCGATCGTAATGTGATTGACAGGAAATGGGTGTTACTGGGCGGATACACGGCGTTTCAGGGGCGTGTGGCTGAAAACGCTACCGTTTCCGGAAAAAACGCAGGAGTGGCCGGGGAAACGGTGGGAGTGCCTGGGCGAACGCTGGGTGTGTTTGTGACGTCAACCAGGAACGACAAGCACTGAAATGATCGCACAGGCAGAGTAAGTCTGGAGCTACTCTGAAACTGCTAACTCGTTTGTAATCGCAATATTGCGCGTACGTCGGTCGCAATTTTAAGAAGCTAAGATTCACTCCCAGTAGGCGGCGGCTTAGCGTGTGTAACTCTGCTACATTCGCCTTGCGAGCGAACAACTCGGAATGAGGGCCATAGTTATTGTTACAAAAATCGGGTTATTATTGTTGGGAGCCATCTTTTCAGAGGCTCCTCTGTTATCATACTGTTAACTGGGTTCAGATCACAAGTTATACGGTGTGATTGGTGTGGCTGGTATGAGTCTTACCCGGGATTCAAAATCCTTCCTTATTGTGTACGCTCGTCCGGGCACAGTATCCTAACTGAGGCTTGGAGGAGGGTCATAGGGGGAGGAGCCAGTGCACACCAGTTAGTCCTAAAGCTTTCTTTAGATGTGCCCAGTCTCCTGTGGAGCCGCTATTCCCCATGGTCCTTACGGAGTCCCCATGGTCCTTACGGAGTCCCCAGCATCCACTACGGACTATGAGAAATAGAATTATCGGTAAGTAAATTCTTATTTTTTAGTCCAGTGAATTATGGGTTATGTATGCACACTTGAAACCGTTATCTGTATTTCTAAACAAGGATTTCACTAGAATCTGTTTGCATTGGCATCAATGAATGGTGTGAAAATCCTCATGCAGGGAAAGTGCGAAAGCTACCATTGAGCTGGTGCCAACACATCTGCCTAGTCAGAGAAAGTATTCAGCCTGCAGAGTCATGCTGACATACTGTACTGCACATCAATGGCTGTGTGCAATGTAGATGCTGTAGAATAGCCAGTCATAAGGTTTGTTTATCACTTTCAAACTAGCAACTCAGTATGCTAATTTTGTACAGATCTACGTACACTTATATATTGTTATCTATTAAGGCAGTCCTGGACTCGTCTTATCTGTGACAGACTTAGTGCATCCCAACTTGTACAAGTCTCTTTTTGTCAAAAACACCTGACAGTCACATTTACTGTGTTTTTCCTAAAACTTTTTATTATATGACATATGTTAAATGTAGATGTTTATCGTGTTTGCTGATATTTTACAGGAAAGGTCTCCCTCATAGAGTATCTGGAGAGAATATATGTCCTGATACTTGAGGTGGTTGGGAAGTGCTACACTGGCATTTGCTGTACAGCAAACTGCAGTGTGTGGCATAAAAAAGATTATGTGTTATCTTTCTTTTCAAATATCCCTCCATTACCCCTGTCCCTCCCTCCACTACCCCTGTCTTTCCCTCCACTACTCCTGTCTCTTCCTCCACTACCCCTGTCTCTCCCTCCCTCCACTACCACTGTCCCTCCCTCCCTCCACTACCCCTGTCTCTCCCTTCACTACTCTTGTCTCTCCCTCCACTACTCCTATCCCTACCTCCACTACCCGTCTCTCCCTCCGCTACCCCTGCCCCCCCCCCCCCACTACCCTGTCTCTCCCTCCACTACCCCTGTCTCTCCCTCCACTACCCGTCTCTCCCTCCACTACCCTTGTCCCTCCCCCCACTACCCCTGTCCCTCCCTCCACTACCCTGTCTCTCCCTCCACTACTCCTGTCTCCCCCTCCACTACTCCTGTCTCTCCCTCCACTACTCCTGTCTCTGCCTTCACTACTCCTGTCTCTCCATCCACTACCTCTGTCTCTCCCTCCATTACCACTGTCTCTCCCTCCCTCATCTACCCCTGTCCCTCCCTCCACTACCCCTGTCTCTCCCTTCACTGCTCCTGTCTTTCCGTCCACTACCCCTGTCTCTCCCTCCCTCCACTACCACTGTCCCTCCCTCCCTCCACTACCCCTGTCTCTCCCTTCACTACTCCTGTCTCTCCCTTCACTACTCTTGTCTCTCCCTCCACTACCCCTATCCCTTCCCCCACTACCCCTGTTTCTTCCTCCACTACCCGTCTCTCCCTTCACTACCCCTGCCCCCCCACTACCCTGTCTCTCCCTCCCTCTCCCTCCACTGTCTCTCCCTCCCTCCACTACCACTGTCCCTCCCTCCCTCCCTCCCTTTACTACCCCTGTCTCTCCCTTCACTACTCCTGTCTCTCCCTTCACTACTCTTGTCTCTCCCTCTCTCCACTGCCCGTCTCTCCCTCCATTACCCCTGCCCCCCCCACTACCCCTGTCTCTCCCTCCACTATCCCTATTTCTCCCTCCACTACCCGTCTCTCCCTCCACTACCCCTGTCCCTCCCCCCACTACCCCTGTCCCTTCCTCCACTACCCTGTCTCTCCCTCCACTACCCCATCTCTCCCTCCACTACTCCTGTCTCTCCATCCACTACCCCTGTCTCTCCCTCCATTACCCCTGTCTCTCCCTCCCTCATCTACCCCTGTCCCTCCCTCCACTACCCCTGTCTCTCCCTTCACTACTCCTGTCTTTCCCTCCACTACCCCTGTCTCTTCCTCCACTACCCCTGTCTCTCCCTCCCTCCACTACCACTGTCCCTCCCTTCCTCCACTACCCTGTCTCTCCCTTCACTACTCCTGTCTCTCCCTTCACTACTCTTGTCTCTCCCTCCACTACCCCTATCCCTCCCGCCACTACCCCTGTTTCTCCCTCCACTACCCGTCTCTCCCTCCACTACCCCTGCCACCCCACTACCCTGTCTCTCCCTCCACTACCCCTGTCTCTCCCCCCACTACCCCTGTCCCTCCCCCCACTACCCCTGTCCCTCCCTCCACTACCCTGTCTCTCCCTCCACTGCGCCATCTCTCCCTCCACTACGCCATCTCTCCCTCCACTACTCCTGTCTCTGCCTTCACTACTCCTGTCTCTCCCTCCATTACCCCTGTCTCTCCCTCATCTAACCCTGTCCCTCCCTCCACTACCCCTGTCCCTCCCTCCACTACTGCTGTCCCTCCCTCCACTACCCCTGTCTCTCCCTTCACTACTCCTGTCTCTCCCTTCACTGCTCCTGTCTCTCCCTCCACTACCCCTGTCTCTTCCTCCACTACCCCTGTCCCTCCCTCCACTACCCCTGTATCTCCCTTCACTACTCCTGTCTCTCCCTTCACTTTTCCTGTCTCTCCCTCCACTACCCCTATCCCTCCTTCCACTACCCTGTCTCTCCCTCCCTCATCTACCCCTGTCCCTTCCTCCACTACCCCTGTCTCTCCCTTTACTACTCCCGTCTCTCCCTTCACTACTCCTGTCTCTCCCTCTACTACCCCTGTCTCTTCCTCCACTACCCCTGTCCCTCCCTCCACTACCCCTGTCCCTCCCTCCACTACACCTGTGCTTCCCTCCACTACCCTGTCTCTCCCTCCACTACCCTGTCTCTCCCTCCACTACCCCATCTCTGCCTTCACTACACCTGTCTCTCCCTCCACTACTCCTGTCTCTCCCTCCACTACCCCTGTCTCTCCCTCCACTAAACCCTGTCTCTCCCTCCCTCCACTACCCTTGTCCCTCCCTCCACTACCACTGTCCCTCCCTCCCTCCACTACCCCTGTCTCTCCATTCACTACTCCTGTCTCTCCCTTCACTACTCTTGTCTCTCCCTCCACTACCCCTATCCCTTCCTCCACTACCCCTGTTTCTCCCTCCACTACCCGTCTCTCCCTTCACTACCCCTGCCCCCCCACTGCCCTGTCTCTCCCTCCTTCTCCATCCACTGTCTCTCCCTCCCTCCACTACCACTGTCCCTCCCTCCCTTCACTACCCCTGTCTCTCTCTTCACTACTCCTGTCTCTCCCTTCACTACTCTTGTCTCTCCCTCCACTACCCCTATCCCACTCTCCACTACCCTGTCTCTCCCTCCACTACCCCTGTCTCTCCCCCCACTACCCCTGTCTCTCCCCCCACTACCCCTGTCTCTCCCTCCACTACCCTGTCTCTCCCTCCACTACGCCATCTCTCCCTCCACTACGCCATCTCTCCCTCCACTACTCCTGTCTCTGCCTTCACTACTCCTGTCTCTCCCTCCATTACCCCTGTCTCTCCCTCATCTACCCCTGTCCCTCCCTCCACTACCCCTGTCCCTCCCTCCACTACTGCTGTCCCTCCCTCCACTACCCCTGTCTCTCCCTTCACTACTCCTGTCTCTCCCTTCACTACTCCTGTCTCTCCCTCCACTACCCCTGTCTCTTCCTCCACTACCCCTGTCCCTCCCTCCACTACCCCTGTATCTCCCTTCACTACTCCTGTCTCTCCCTTCACTACTCCTGTCTCTCCCTTCACTACTCCTGTCTTTCCCTCCACTACCCCTGTCTCTTCCTCCACTACCCCTGTCTCTCCCTCCCTCCACTACCACTGTCCCTCCCTTCCTCCACTACCCTGTCTCTCCCTTCACTACTCCTGTCTCTCCCTTCACTACTCTTGTCTCTCCCTCCACTACCCCTATCCCTCCCGCCACTACCCCTGTTTCTCCCTCCACTACCCGTCTCTCCCTCCACTACCCCTGCCACCCCACTACCCTGTCTCTCCCTCCACTACCCCTGTCTCTCCCCCCACTACCCCTGTCCCTCCCCCCACTACCCCTGTCCCTTCCTCCACTACCCTGTCTCTCCCTCCACTACCCCATCTCTCCCTCCACTACTCCTGTCTCTCCATCCACTACCCCTGTCTCTCCCTCCATTACCCCTGTCTCTCCCTCCCTCATCTACCCCTGTCCCTCCCTCCACTACCCCTGTCTCTCCCTTCACTACTCCTGTCTTTCCCTCCACTACCCCTGTCTCTTCCTCCACTACCCCTGTCTCTCCCTCCCTCCACTACCACTGTCCCTCCCTTCCTCCACTACCCTGTCTCTCCCTTCACTACTCCTGTCTCTCCCTTCACTACTCTTGTCTCTCCCTCCACTACCCCTATCCCTCCCGCCACTACCCATGTTTCTCCCTCCACTACCCGTCTCTCCCTCCACTACCCCTGCCACCCCACTACCCTGTCTCTCCCTCCACTACCCCTGTCTCTCCCCCAACTACCCCTGTCCCTCCCCCCAATACCCCTGTCCCTCCCTCCACTACCCTGTCTCTCCCTCCACTGCGCCATCTCTCCCTCCACTACGCCATCTCTCCCTCCACTACTCCTGTCTCTGCCTTCACTACTCCTGTCTCTCCCTCCATTACCCCTGTCTCTCCCTCATCTAACCCTGTCCCTCCCTCCACTACCCCTGTCCCTCCCTCCACTACTGCTGTCCCTCCCTCCACTACCCCTGTCTCTCCCTTCACTACTCCTGTCTCTCCCTTCACTGCTCCTGTCTCTCCCTCCACTACCCCTGTCTCTTCCTCCACTACCCCTGTCCCTCCCTCCACTACCCCTGTATCTCCCTTCACTACTCCTGTCTCTCCCTTCACTTTTCCTGTCTCTCCCTCCACTACCCCTATCCCTCCTTCCACTACCCTGTCTCTCCCTCCCTCATCTACCCCTGTCCCTTCCTCCACTACCCCTGTCTCTCCCTTTACTACTCCCGTCTCTCCCTTCACTACTCCTGTCTCTCCCTCTACTACCCCTGTCTCTTCCTCCACTACCCCTGTCCCTCCCTCCACTACCCCTGTCCCTCCCTCCACTACACCTGTGCTTCCCTCCACTACCCTGTCTCTCCCTCCACTACCCTGTCTCTCCCTCCACTACCCCATCTCTGCCTTCACTACACCTGTCTCTCCCTCCACTACTCCTGTCTCTCCCTCCACTACCCCTGTCTCTCCCTCCACTAAACCCTGTCTCTCCCTCCCTCCACTACCCTTGTCCCTCCCTCCACTACCACTGTCCCTCCCTCCCTCCACTACCCCTGTCTCTCCATTCACTACTCCTGTCTCTCCCTTCACTACTCTTGTCTCTCCCTCCACTACCCCTATCCCTTCCTCCACTACCCCTGTTTCTCCCTCCACTACCCGTCTCTCCCTTCACTACCCCTGCCCCCCCACTGCCCTGTCTCTCCCTCCTTCTCCATCCACTGTCTCTCCCTCCCTCCACTACCACTGTCCCTCCCTCCCTTCACTACCCCTGTCTCTCTCTTCACTACTCCTGTCTCTCCCTTCACTACTCTTGTCTCTCCCTCCACTACCCCTATCCCACTCTCCACTGCCCGTCTCTCCCTCCATTACCCCCCCACTACCCCGTCTCTCCCTTCATTACCCCTGTCTCTCCCTCCACTACCCCTGTCTCTCCCTCCACTACCCCTGTCTCTCCCTCCACTACCCCATCTCTCCCTCCATTACCCCTGTCTCTCCCTCCCTCCACTACCCCTGTCCCTCCCTCCACTACCCCTGTCTCTCCCTTCACTACTCCTGTCTTTCCCTTCATTACCACTGTCTCTTCCTTCACTACCCCTGTCTCTCCCTCCCTCAACTACCACTGTCCCTCCCTCCCTCCACTACCCCTGTCTCTCCCTTCACTACTCCTGTCTCTCCCTTCACTACTCTTGTCTCTCCCTCCACTACCCCTATCCCTCCCTCCACTACCCCTGTTTCTCCCTCCACTACCCTGTCTCTCCCTCCACTACCCCTGCCACCCCACTACCCTGTCTCTCCCTCCACTACCCCTGTCTCTCCCCCCACTACCCCTGTCTCTCCCCCCACTACCCCTGTCTCTCCCTCCACTACCCTGTCTCTCCCTCCACTACGCCATCTCTCCCTCCACTACGCCATCTCTCCCTCCACTACTCCTGTCTCTGCCTTCACTACTCCTGTCTCTCCCTCCATTACCCCTGTCTCTCCCTCATCTACCCCTGTCCCTCCCTCCACTACCCCTGTCCCTCCCTCCACTACTGCTGTCCCTCCCTCCACTACCCCTGTCTCTCCCTTCACTACTCCTGTCTCTCCCTTCACTACTCCTGTCTCTCCCTCCACTACCCCTGTCTCTTCCTCCACTACCCCTGTCCCTCCCTCCACTACCCCTGTATCTCCCTTCACTACTCCTGTCTCTCCCTTCACTACTCCTGTCTCTCCCTCCACTACCCCTGTCTCTTCCTCCACTACCCCTGTCCCTCCCTCCACTACCCCTGTATCTCCCTTCACTACTACTGTCTCTCCCTTCACTACTCCTGTCTCTCCCTTCACTACCCCTGTCCCTCCCTCCACTACCCCTGTCCCTCCCTCCACTACCCCTGTCCCTCCCTCCACTACACCTGTGCTTCCCTCCACTACCCTGTCTCTCCCTCCACTACACCTGTCTCTCCCTCCACTACTCCTGTCTTTCCCTCCACTACCCCTGTCTCTCCCTCCACTAAACCCTGTCTCTCCCTCCCTCCACTACCCCTGTCTCTCCCTTCACTACTCCTGTCTCTCCCTTCACTACTCCTGTCTCTCCCTCCACTACCCCTATCCCTCCTTCAACTACCCCTGTCTCTCCCTCCACTACCCTTGTCTCTTCCTCCATTACCCCGTCACTCCCTCCACTACCCCTGTCCCTCCCTCCACTACCCCTGTCCCTCCCTCCACTACACCTGTGCTTCCCTCCACTACCCCTGTCTCTCCCTCTACTGTCTGTCCCTCCACTACCCCTGTCCGTCCCTTCACTACCCCTGTCCCTCCTTCCACTACCCCTGTCTCTCCCTCCACTACCCCTGTCTCTCCCTCCTCTGCTCCTGTCTTTCCTTCCACTACCCCTGTCCGTCACTCCACTACCCCTGTCCCCAACAACCTCCCCCCCTGCTGAGAATTATGCCATAAACAAATGTATAATACAGTTAAAAAGTTTGCCTTTAGCACAATGTACATTTAATATAAAAACATTGGTAGTTACTGCAGGTAGTATCTGGATGATAGGTCGATAATCAATAGGTCGACACCACATGGTTGCATATGGATGATATGGATAAAAGGTTGGCATATTCAAATGGTCAACATGACAATTGTCGACATGTATATGGTCAATATGAGTTTTTTTGGATTTCTTTTCATTTTAGGACTTTTTCATACTTTACTATCCACATGGACTACAACGGCGGATAGTAACCTGTGCCGAGTGAGGGGACCAGAAATTTTTACACCAAAAAAACATCAAAAACTCATGACCACCTTTTTATGTGTTGACCATTTATTTCCACACCGAGCATGTTGATCTTTTGACCATGTCAACCTTGTGCATGTCAACTACTTGGTGTCGACACAGACATTGTCGAACTTCTGACTGTCAATCATTTGATCCATCTATAGTCAGAAACGGTTCAAGTTCACTTGGATTCTATGTAAAAGGAATAAAACTATATTTTCAGGGTCTGGGACTGAGGGTCGACAGCACAAAGGTCGACACACCTTAGGTCAACGCCAATTGGTCGACACACCTTAGGTCGACATGGACAAAAGGTCGACATGGACAAAAGGTCGACAGGAACAAGGTCGACATGGAAAAAGGTCGACATGAGTTTTTTATGTTTTTTTGTGTCGTTTTCTTCGTAGAGTGACCGGGAACCCCAATTAGTGCACTGCGTCCCCTCGCATGGTGCCTTCGCTTCGCTCGGCACACTTTACCGTTCCAATCGTAGTCCACGTGGATCGTTAAGTATGAAAAGGTTCCAAAAAATAAAAAAATCGTGAAAAACTCATGTCGACCTTTTTCCATGTCGACCTTGTTCCTGTCGACCTTTTGTCCATGTCGACCTTTTGTCCATGTCGACCTAAGGTGTGTCGACCAATTGGTGGTGACATAAGGTGTGTCGACCTTTGTGCTGTCGACCTGGAGTCCGGATACCATATTTTCACGCTAAAGTGGTTCAGTAAAATTCAGTCCGTTAAGTCTGGTACACACTGTGCATATCCTCTGCAGATCAGGTAAACGGTGATCCTCAGAGCAATTATCAGTGTGTGCCCTGTACTATTTTTTGCTCAGTTTGTATGTTATTCAATAGGATCGGGAGGTTGAACATCTTAATTTCTACACAGCTTCCGATCCATCAGTTGCAAGTGCATTTGAAGCTGTTTATCGGGTATTGCTCCTGTTTTAGCGAGCTGGCCGGGAGCTATCCCTCGCTCCCCGGCCCGCAGCGGCTGCGTATGACGTCACGCATCCGCTGCGCCCCCCCCCCCCCCCCGTACGGTCCGGTGACGCCTGTGTTGGCCGGACCGCGCCTACGAAACGGTGGCCAAACGCCGTCATTTCGCCCCCTCCCGCCCATCGATCACCTCTGCCTGTCAATCAGGCAGAGGCAATCGCTGTCCGGCATGCGCAGGTGCATTATGGCGCCGGCGTATGCGCAGCAGGGACCCGTTCGCTTTGCTGCGTTAAAACGCAGCGAGCTAACGGATCGGAATGACCCCCTATGGACCTTATTCGGCTTCAGTTGCAGTTTTGCTAATTTAGCAAACCTGCAACTGCATACGATTGCATGCTACGTGCCGCCCAGCGCTGTGTTCGCAATCTAATTCTCGATCGCAGCAACTAGGTTCGACCCCTGTCTGTGCAGCTTGGCTGCGAAGGCAGGCGCTGCGCGTCCATGTTTCCCTTTGCACATGCCCGCATATTTAGCGCCACGGCCCCACAATGCCACATCACCACCTCCGACTGCCCCGCGTACACCTCTGCCTAATTGTTCAATCAGGCAGAGGTGTTCACATCACTGTGATGCAATTGCGTCTCCTGGGCCCACATGCGCAGAATGGGCTCTACACGTGCGCACTGCCCCGTAAATTAGAAAAAAATTGCAATCACGTCGCAGGAGCGAATGAAGCTGAATAAGGCCCTATATTATTTTATTTCCATTCTTTTGTATCTATTGGCATCATGTGATAATATTTGTGAAATTAAGTAAAACCTGCTGACCTGTATATATCTTCCTGGTGTTATGAGAAGTCTGCAGTGCTATTAAACCCTATAGACCCTATTTGCCGAGCACTTCACCCATAACAGTCACTTATACCTGGAATTACAATTATTCACTGGTATCATGCGACCACCAGGACTTAGGGGGCAATTCAGATGCCAGCAAAGGGTATGAATTGCCATTGCCACGGTGTTTAAATGCCAGCAATGGCAGCCCATCTCACAACCTTCAGTTTTGTGTGAGATCCCACAGCCATAAAGTGCAGCGGCTGCTGCGCTGATTCAGCAGGTCAAATGTATTTGCCCACAATTGAATTCCCCCTTTAAACTCTGAGTACTGCAGGTTTAATATCACAGACACATTTTTCACAAGAATAGGACAACTTATGGATTACTATAACTATCCAGAAACCTGCAGTTCAGCATCCCTCTGCAAACTATAAATGTGTGCCCTCCCACACATTACAAAAGGACAGTGCCCGCTTTGGCGTGTGACGAAAGAAAGAGGGTGGTCTTACAAGGAAGAGGTATGACCACACAATAGTACCCCCTTTTTAAAGAAGCCACGTAGTAGTACAATCTTATTCACAAAACACCACATGTAGTGCACTTGACTAGTATTACACCACATAGGAGTGCCCCTTAATTCATGTAAGAACACACCCAGAAGTACCCCTTCCACATAATGCCCCCAGTAGTAGTGCCGCATATACACAAAGCCACACTAGTGCCACTTACACATAATGCCCACAGTAGTAGTGATACTTATACAGATAATGCCCACAGTAGTAGCGCAGCTAACACACATAATGCCCACAGTAGTAGTGCCACTTACACACATGATGCCCACAGTACTAGTACCACTTATACATAATACCAACAGTAGTGCCACTTACACACATAATGCCCACAGTAGTAGCTCCCCTTATACATGATGCCCACAGTAGTAGCACCTCTTATAAGAATAATGCCCACAGTAGTAGTTCACCTTACACATAATGCCCAAAGTAGTAGTGCCGCTTATACACATAATGCCCACAGTAGTAGTGCTGTTTGTATACATAATGCCCACAGTAGTAGTGTCACTTAAACACATAATGCCCACAATAGTAGTGCTGCTTACACACGTAATGTCCCCAGTAGTAGCGCTGCTTACACACATAATGCCCATGGTAGTAGTGCTGCTTATACACACAATTCCCCCAGTAGTAGCACTGCTTATACATAATGCCTACAGTAGCAGTACCACTTATATAAATAATGCCCACAGTAGTAGCACCTTTATACATAATGCCCACAGTAATAGTGCTGTTTGTACACATAATGCCCACAGTAGTAGTGTCACTTAAACACATAATAACAAAGTCTGTCTGGCCGAGCCCTCATTGCCATGTAGCCCTACTCCCTTTTCAGGCGCTGATTACTGATGGGGGGTGGACGCTAAGTACAAGCTGACGGCACCGCTGTCTGTTATACAGTGTGACAGGCACAGTAGCAGCCAGCAGCAACAGGGGACATCAGCAGGGTTGCAGAGCAGGGAGAGCACCTCTTCAGCCTGGCACATCCCTGCTTTACATCCCTTTGCAGAGTAGGTTGCACTGGGCGTGCCTGCATGCCAAGTCTTCAAGATAGCTTGGATAGATAGGTGGGGTAAAACACATGACTGAGGATCTAGGTAGACTAGTGGAATGGTCGAGAGTGTGGCAATTTAATGCCAAAAAATGCAAAATCATGCACTTGGGTCTCAAAAATCCAAAGGCTAAATATAGTATTAATGGCACTATACTGGAAACTACTGAGTAGGAAAGGGATCTAGGAGTCACTATTTCAGGTGACTTACAGACAGGTAAGCAATGTAACAAAGCAATGAGGAAGGCTAGTCAGATGCTTGGCTGCATTGGGAGAGGAATCAGCAGCAGAAAGAAAGAAGTAATAATGCCATTGTATAGGTCATTGGTACGGCCTCATCTGGAATACTGTGTTCAATTCTGGAGGCCATATCTTCAAAAGGATATCAATACATTAGAGACTGTACAAAGAAGGGCAACTAAAATGGTGCATGGCCTACATCACAAAACATACCCAGAAAGACTAAGAAATCTCAATATGTATAGTTTGGAGCAGAGAAGGGAAAGGGGGGACATGATAGAAACTTTCAAATATATCAAGGGTTTTAACAAAGTCCAGGAGGGAAACATTCTCCAAATGAAGAGAAGCAATAGGACACAAGGACATGCACTGAGACTGGAGGGGGGAGGTTCAGGGGAAATTTGAGGAAAAATTACTTCACAGAAAGGGTAGTGGACAAGTGGAATAGCTTATCATCAGACGGGTGTCGTACGGTATGCCGGCGCTCGGGCTTCCGGCGCCGGGAGCCCGACCGCCGGCATACCAACAGCGTGGCGAGCGCAAAGTAGCCCCCTGTGGGCTCACTGCGCTCGCCACGCTGCGGGCACGGTGGCGCGCTACGCGCACCACACTATTTTATTCTCCCTCCAGGGGGGTCGTGGACCCCCACGAGGGAGAATAATTGTCGGTATGCCGGGTGTCGGTATTCCGGCGCCGGTATACTGTGCGCCGGGATCCCGACATTCTGCATACAGAAGACCACCCCATCAGACAGTAGAGCAATTTAAACATGCATGGGATAGACATAAGGATATCCTTACAAAGAAATAAGGATCAAATAAGTTTTGAGATAAAAATATGGTTAAAAAAGGGCAGACTAGATGGGCCAAGTGGTTCTTATCTGCCGTCAAATTCTATGTTTCTATGTAAAATCGTCACTGATTATTTTTCTTGCTAGCCTTCCAGTAGCCAAATACATATTTTCCTGAACAATTCTCCCAAGTAATACAAATGTTTTTCAAATACAGAGAATAAACAGAAGCAGCAAAAATATTAGTATAGTTAAAATCTTTATATAAGTGCAGCACTGTATCTTCAAAGGCACAAAGGGCGGGATGCATCAAGCATTACATTTTGCTTGCAATGCATCCCACCACTCTTCGCAAGCATAACATAATTTATTAACACCATCTGCTTGAACAAAATCCAAAAGGACAGCTCTTGCAGAAAGAGATGTCTTTTGCGATGATATGATTTACGGGTTTATGATCCGCAGCTTTATCTACTCATGCGTGGGATGACGTGCTCACAACAGGGGTTCTTGGGAGGGATCTGGTTGGAAAATGTGAAAGCAGCCCTTTAGCTTCTATCTAAAGATGGCATTGCCCATCGCATCCAAACCCCGGAATCTATCACATTCTGGGGTTTGGTGCATATGCCGTGTCAAGATTTTGGATTATTTCATGCATGTACTAAGTGTTCCTTGTACCTTACCTTCTGTTCTACACGTATTTCAGGATTTCTCTCAGTCTTGCAAGCTCCATGCAGACTTCAGTTTCTCAGCTGTATTTCTCAATCGGTAGCCAGTCCGGTCCTACAGCATCTTTTCAGCCATTAGCCAGTCCGGTCCAGCTGTATTCCTCAGCTGGTAGCCAGTCTGGTCCAGCAGCATCTCTTCAGCCATTAGCCAGTCCGGTCCAGCTGTATTCCTCAGCTGGTACCCAGTCCGGTCCTGCAGCATCTCTTCAGCAGGTAGCCAGTCCGGCCTAGCTGTATTTCTCAACTGATAGCCAGTCCGATCCAACAGCATCTCTTCAGCCATTAGCCAGTCTGGTCCAGCTGTATTCCTCAGCCGGTAGCCAGTCCGGTCCTGCAGCATCTCTTCAGCTGGTAGCCAGTCCAGCTGTATTCCTCAACCGGTAGCCAGTCTGGTCCACCAGCATCTCTTCAGCCATTAGCCAGTCCGGTCCAAGCCGGTAACCAGTCCGGTACATTACCACTATATGATTCATAACCTTGAACTCGTATCAAAGGCAGTTCTCAATGCTACTCAAATCCCATGCAAATGAGCTATATTCAGCCTCCTTGACTCCAGCTCCAAGCCTCAGACCCTGGATGTCAGTCCTTAACTGACCCAGGTAACCTTGTGCACCAAACCGTGACATGCGGTAAATGGATAAACCTCTGGCTGCTGCATTTTCTGAGGTTTGGCCGTATATTAAATGTTGGTGCATCCTGCTCAAAGTTTTTTCCATAATTAAGTTATAAATAAGTAAATATTGAAAAATTAGTGCATGGATAAATAACTGTCTTTGTAAAGAAATACTGCTAGATATTTCCAATAGCACATGTAATTCATACAGTAGTGAAGCAATAAAAATCTCTTCATAGTGCTCCAGGTATTAATGGGATACGGTCATTAGGTTGACACCATTTAGGTCGACAGTCATTAGGTCGACCACTATTGGTTGATATGCATTAGGTCGATAGGGTCACTAGGTCAACATGGTCATTAGGTAGACATGTGCTAGGTCGACAGTTGAAAAGGTCGACAGGAGTTTTTCACATTTTTTTAAATTTTTGAACTTTTTTATACTTTACGATCTACGTGGACTACAATTGGGAACGGTAACCTGTGCCGAGCGCAGCGAGGAACCTTCCCCGAAGCATGGCGAGCGAAGTAAGCCTTGCGAGGGGACACGGTGCACTAATTGGGGTTCCCCGTCACTTTACAAAGAAATGACCCCAAAAAAACTTTAAAAAAACTCATGTCGACCTTTTGACCTGTCGACTTAGCACATGTCAACCTAATGACTATGTCGACCTAGTGACCCTGTCGACCTAATGTATGGTGACCAATAGTGGTCGACCTAATGACTGTCGACCTAAGTTGTGTTGACCCAACGACCCATACCCGTATTAACAGTTCTGCAAATTAAAGTCAATACTTTACAGATAATAACCTGATAAATGACGTTATTAACTAAATATAAATGCGGAAGCCCTCACTCACTCACTCATCATTAATTCTCTTACTTCCCGATTAGTTAGGAAGATGAAATGTAACATAGGTATTCTTCAGGTGGGAAATAGGAAAACTATGTAATTAGAATTTTAATAAAACTCCGCTAAGGGGATGAAAAGGGAGTTGACATAATGACATCATTACTGATACATGGCTTGCGTTGCGTGAACAATAACGCCCAAATGGACAATCGGATAAAAATTTGGATTGTGCCTCCAGTGGGTAGAATTTAATGAACTACAAAAATGGTCCTGTCACTTCTTACCGTATCTGCTATGGGTGCTCCACAGGTAAAACCAAAAACCATAGAGTAATATTTACTTACATTAAGACGTCTCAAATTTACATCTCTATAGATTTACCAAATTTTTAACTCTAATTTATATTTACAACCCTGAAAATCAGAAACTCCCGTGTGAAGAACGGGTAGAACAGCTAGGGGTAAATTTACTAAGCTTCGTATTTTCCCGTTTGAGGTCAAAGTTCAATCACGAATGACATCGCAAGTGTAAATTTGCAACTTTTTGAATTTATTACGGCTAATTTACTAAGCTGTCGTATTCTGCATTTTCCGTTTTACCGATGTCGATGTCATTCGTTTTTTTTGGCAGTGTTTTACGTGAGTGACTTGTAAAACACTGCCGACTTTAATACAATGAATCTCGGCCGGATCTGAGAGATCAGTGCTGGGCTTCATTGTGCACCTTGTAAAAAAAAAAAAAATGTTTAAACTTTAAAAAAAAATTGCGTGGGGTCCCCCCTCCTAAGCCAAACCAGCCTGGGGCTCTTTGAGCTGGTCCTGGTTGCAAAAATATGGGGAAAAAATTGACAGGGGTTGCCCCATATTTAAACAACCAGCACCGGGCTCTGCGCCTGGTCCTGGTTCCAAAAATACGGGGGACAAAAAGCGTAGGGGTCCCCCGTATTTTTGAAACCAGCACCGGGCTCCACTAGCTGGACAGATAATGCCACAGCCGGGGGTCACTTTTATACAGCGCCCTGCGGCCGTGGCATTAAATACCCGGCAGTGTTACAATGTAGCGCCTATGCGCTCCATTATAACCAATGGTGGGAACTTTGTGGTCAGCGGGTGTCCGAAAGTAACCTCACCGCTGACCACAAAGTTCCCACCATTGGTTACAATGGAGCGCATAGGCGCTACATTGTAACACTGCCGTGTGCCGCCTGTCAGACAGTACAGGAGCACACAGCCGATCAGGAGGATGCCACAACGTGGCGTTCCCTGATTGGCTGAAGAAACCCTCTTAGACATAAGTCAGAGGGGGTTTCTGGCATTCGGGGAAAGGGGTCCCATGTGAAAACATGGGGCCGCTTTCAGTTCGAGGTCGGTGTCCGTTTTTTTATTTTGACAAGTACGTGGATTACAAATGGATTACAAGCAGAAGAGCCTTCTACCCTGGATTTTGTGAGTATAATTTTTTCAACAGGTACACCATGGATTCTTCATGGAGAAGAGGACCGACCCTCGTGTGAACATAAGGTAAGTATGTGTATATGGTGGTGTGGATGTATGCATTAAAGTTATACTTTCAAGGTGTGTGTCTTATGTCTTTATTGGGGTATTTTTTTAGTAGTAGTACTACAGGTACCAGCGGGCCCGGTTTTCCGCTGCATGCTGGTCCTTGTGGTTCTCCAAGTACCAGCTTGCGGGGAAGGCTTGCTGGGACTTGTAGTACTGCTACTAAAAACAATATTCAACACTTTCAACAAAGGCTATCAGCCCCCCATCCGCAGCCCTTGGATGGGGGGGACAGCCTCGGGCTTCACCCCTGGCCCTTGGGTGGCTGGAGGGGGGGGACCCCTTGATTTAAGGGGTTCCCACTCCTCCAGGGTACCCCGGCCAGGGGTGACTAGTTGGGTATTTAATGCCACGGCCGCAGGGCGCTGTATAAAAGTGACCCCCGGCTGTGGCATTATCTGTCCAGCTAGTGGAGCCCGGTGCTGGTTTCAAAAATACGGGGGACCCCTACGCTTTTTGTCCCCCGTATTTTTGGAACCAGGACCAGGCTCAGAGCCCGGTGCTGGTTGTTTAAATATGGGGGAACCCCTGTCAATTTTTTTCCCATATTTTTGCAACCAGGACCGGCTCAAAGAGCCCGAGGCTGGTTTGGCTTAGGAGGGGGGACCCCACGCATTTTGTTTGAACAAATTCAAACATTTCCTACCCCTTCCCACTGAAAAACATGCACGGATCTCATGGATCCGTGCATGCCTATCCAATCACGGTAAAAAAAAGCAGGTCTGTTTTTTTTTAGCACTTTTTCACGAATTGTATGTCAGCACGGCAGTGTTTGGCTATTGTCGGCAGTGTTTGTGATTTGCACTTTTTAGTAAATGACCGATTTCTACCAAATTGCAGGCGTATTTGACCGATGGTGTATTGATTCGTGATTTTTTCCTAGGACTTCCAAAATATTACGAATGCCCTCATCACTGCCGCGATTTTTGCTTAGTAAATTACCGAGATGACACTTTGAAGAAAAACGGCATCTCGGTCAAAATCGGGAGCTTAGTAAATATACCCCCTAGTAGGTCATAATTGGATTATTGAATCGGAGGGGTAAACCCAGTGCTGCAAGTAGAAATATTTTCTTAGTGGTACTGATAGTAAAAATAGCCGTGGTCACGTGTCATAAGGGGGCATGGTCACACAAAACTAGGGGAGTAGCTACATGACAATAGGGGCATGGCCACATTATGCCACACACCGTAATGCCCCTTACACATTATGCCAAAACTGTAATGCCCATTACACATTATGCCACACACTGTAATGCTTATTACACATTATTCCACACACCGTAATGCTTATTATACATTATGCAACACCATAATGCCCATTACACATTATGCCAGACACCATAACACCCATTACATATTATGCCACACACCATAATGCCCATTACACATTATGCCACACACCGTAATGCCCATAACACATTATGAGACACACTGTAATACCTATTACACAATATACCACACACCGTAATGCCTATTACATATTATGCCACACACAGTTATGTCACTGACACCATTTTACAAAAATGCCCCTTATAAATTATGCCCCAGCGGTGGGCTGGTGGTACTGTGTACCACCGCCATATTTCTTAATGGTACTCCATACCACCCCATACCACCCTGCTTTCAGCACTGGGTAAACCAGAGGCTCTGCACTAAATTTCAACATTTTAACTTTGCAATAAAGATTTTTTTTCAACTTTTCACCTACTCAGAGCCTACAAACTATAACCTCTGACCCCTCCCACCAGTGTCAGTATTGTTACATCTATAAAATTGTAACCAGGAGATATCACCATTACACAGTTAATGAATGGCCCCAAGACTGGTGAAAATATGATCACCTGCTTTTGTAGAAATTTAAGGGCCCATTTATCAACAAGTGATTAAAGTCATTATGAATGATAAAACACGTTGCATGCGATAAGTATTGCTCCAGCCAATCAGCTCCCAACTGTCTAACAAAATAGGGGTTGGAAGGGAATGTACAGCGCTGAAAGCCACTCAGTTCAGAAATTATCTGCAGTGTATCACATACATTAATTAATCCTATATGTGTTCAATGCAATAAATGTGACCAACTATCAAAAAAATTCTTCATTAAAATATAGCAATAATTCAAGAGTATAATAGAAATGAGTTTTCCCTTTTATATTATCTATAGATCATATATAGGAAAAAGTTCATATAAACTTCATGTCCAGTATGTTGTTAGTAATTTCTAATCAACCAAGACCATCCTTGCTGTGTCCCCTATTGTAATGACACTCACTTTAAGTAAACCGAACTTTTTCCTATATATGATCTATAGATAATATAAAAGAGAAAACTCATTTCTATTATACTCTTGGGACTGAGCTTGGGCACACTGAAAAGACTTAATCTGGGTGTGAATTGGCTCCACCCTCTATGCCCCTCCTCCAGACCCCAGTTAGACTTTGTGCCCAGGACTGACTGGACACACACTAGGGGAGCTCTCCTGAGTTTCTCTAGAAAAGACTTTGTTAGGTTTTTTATTTTCAGGGAGACCTGCTGGCTACAGGCTCCCTGCATCGTGGGACTGAGGGGAGAGAAGCAGACCTACTTCTTCTTAGTTTAAGGATTCTGCTTCTCGGCTACTCGACACCATTAGCTCCAGAGGGTTCGATCACTTGGTGCGCCTAGCTGCTTGTTCCCGGAGCCGCGCCGTCACCCCCCTCACAGAAGCCAGAAGAAAGAAGTCGGGTGACTATGAGAAGAACAGAAGACTTCAGGACGGCAGAAGACTTCAGTAACCAGGTACAGCGCAGTGGTAACGCTGCGCTCCATGCTCCCACACACATCACCAACGGTAATCACAGGGTGCAGGACGCTGGGGCGGGGGGGGGGCGCCCTGGGCAGCATGTTACTGGAGTTCGGGGACCGGCAGAAGGCTTTTCGGTGCCACTGCACCGTTTCTTAAACCCCCGCTGGCATCTTTTCAATTTCAAATTTGGCGGGCCGAAGCGCGCCGGGAAGGGGCGGAGCTTCGTCCCGCGGCTCACAGCGCCATCTTCTCCTTCAACACGCGGCTGAAGGAGACGCTGCCGGGACCTCCACATCTCCTCTCTCAAGTATCGGGGAGCTAATCAGAAGGGGGGGGCCGCAGTGTGGTGCATTTTATCATTATAAATTAAGCAGCGCTGGATACATATATCTTTTGTCGGGATATATGGGCGCTGGGGTGTGAGCTGGCATACTCTCTCTGTGTCCTCTTTCTGGGCTTCATTGTGGGCCTGTCACCTAGCTGAGATGTTCTGTGTGTATCTGTGTGTCGGTACTACGTGTCGGCATGTCTGAGGCTGAATGTTATTCACCAGAGGAGGTTATTGGGGGAGCGGATGCGGGCTAGATTTGGGACTGTCGACGCAGCCGACACCTGATTTACTCGCATTGCTGAGTACAATAAATACGAATGTAGCTTCTTTATCAAAGAGGTTAGATAAGTCTGAGTCACAGACACAGGTGTGTAAAAAAGTCCATGGAAGAGTCTTTGTCTCAGGTGCAGACCCCATCCGGTTCGCAAAAGCGGCCATTTACTCAAGTGGTAGATACTGATACCGACGCGGACTCTGATTCCGAGGTCGATTTCACTGAGGCTGCTTTACATCCACGATTAGTTAAGAGTATTCAGTACATGATTGTGGCTATAAAAGATATTTTACACATTTCTGATGAACCTGCAGTACAGGAAACAAGGATTTGCTTGTTCAAGGGAAAAAAAACCTGAGGTGAAGTTTCCCCCCTCTCATGAAATTGTGAAAAGGCTTGGGAGTCGTCGGATAAAAGGTGGCAGATTCCCAAGAGGATATACATGGCATATCCGTTCCCCTCTGATGACAGGGAAAAATGGGAGGCGTCTCCAAATTTTGACAAAGCTCTATCTCGCTTATCTAAGAAAGTGGCGCTTCCGTCTCCTGACACGGCGGCTCTCAAAGATCCGGCGGATCGCAAGCTGGAGACGTCTCTGAAGTCCATTTTCGCTAATTCGGGTGCATTGCTCAGACCTGCTGTGGCGTTGGTATGGGTGAGTAGTGCTATTGCTAAATGGGCTGAGAATTTAGCTAATGATATGGATACCCTTGATAAAGATAATGTTCTTTTGACTCTTGGTTATATCAAGGACGCTGCAGATTACCTGAAGGATGCGGCGAGGGATGTTTGTCTCTTGGGATCAAGAGCCAATGCCATGTCGATATCAGCCAGGAGGGCGTTGTGGATCCATCAATGGAATGCTGATGCCGACTCCAAGAGAGCTATGGAAGCTTTACCCTTCAAAGGTACTGTCTTGTTTGGGGACGGCTTGGCTGACCTGGTCTCGACCACGACTGCGGGTAAGTCCTCTTTTCTTCCTTATGTTCCCACACAACAGAAAAAGGCACCACATCAGCAGATGCAGTCCTTTCGTCACAATAAAAACAGGCGTGGAAAAGGTTCGTCCTTCCTCGCTTCAAAAGGTAGAGGAAGGGGAAGGAAACCACCTGCAGTGTCAGGCGCCCAGGACCAAAAGTCCTCCCCTGCCTCTACCAAGTCCACCGCAGGACGCTGGGGCTTCCCTGGGGGAGTCCGGACCGGTGGGGGGCCGTCTGTGAATATTCAGTCAGGTCTGGATTCAATCAGACCTGGATCCTTGGGTCCAAGAAATTGTGTCTCAGGGATACAAACTGGAGTTTCGGGAGATGACCCCTCACCGGTTCTTCATTTCGGCCTTACCAGTGGCTCTTCCGGACAGGGAGGTGGTGCTGGCAGCGATACAAAAATTGTGTCTACAGAGGGTCATTGTTCCCGTTCCCTCGTCCCAACGGGGGGAGGGGTTCTATTCGAGCCTCTTTGTTTTGCTGAAACCGGACGGTTCGGTCAGACCAATTCTAAATCTAAAATCCCTCAATCCATACTTGAAAGTTTTCAAGTTCAAGATGGAATCTCTTCGAGCAGTAATTGCCAGGTTCTGGGGAAAATGGTTGCGGCGTACGAAGCCATTCCATTTGGCAGGTTTCATGCCCGGGTGTTTCAGTGGGACTTGCTGAGCAAATGGTCCGGGTCTCACCTGCACATGCACCGGAAGATAAGTCTATCTCCCAGAGCCAGAATTTCTCTCCTGTGGTGGCTACAAAGTCCTCACCTCCTAGGGGGACGCCGGTTCGGTATCCAGGATTGGGTACTTCTGACAACAGATGCAAGTCTCCGGGGCTGGGGCGCAGTCACCCAAGGAAGAAACTTCCAGGGAAAATGGTAGCTTGTCTCCACATAATTGTTCTCGAGTTAAGAGCCATTTACAACGGCCTGCTACAAGCAAGAAGCCTTCTTCAGGGTCGACCTGTCCTGGTACAGTCAGACAACATCACAGCGGTGGCACATATAAACCGTCAAGGCGGAACAAGGAGCAGAGCGGCAATGGCGGAGGCCACAAGAATCCTTCGCTGGGCGGAACAAAACGTGAGCGCCCTGTCAGCAGTCTTCCTACCGGGAGTGGACAACTGGGAAGCAGATTTCCTCAGCAGACACGATCTCCATCCGGGAGAGTGGGCTCTTCACCAAGAGGTATTTGCAGAGGTGACAAAACGTTGGGGAATTCCGTTGATCGACATGATGGCGTCTCGTCTCAACAAGAAGCTCCCGAGGTATTGTTCCAGGTCAAGGGACCCCCAAGCCAGTGCAGTGGACGCCCTGGTGTCTCCGTGGGTGTTCCAGTCAGTGTATGTGTTCCCTCCACTTCCTCTCATTCCAAAGGTACTGGGGATCATTCGACGAGCAAGGGTTCAGGCGATTCTCATCGTTCCAGATTGGCCAAGAAGGGCCTGGTACCCGGATCTTCAGGAATTACTGGTGGAAGATCCTTGGCCGCTTCCTCTAAGAGAGGACCTGTTGTTGCAGGGTCCATGCGTGTTTCCAGACTTACCGCGGCTGCGTTTGACGGCATGGAGGTTGAGCGCCAGATCTTAGCTCGTAAGGGTATTCCCGGGGAGGTCATTCCAACTCTCATTAAGGCTAGGAAGGAGGTTATGGCGAAACATTATCACCGTATTTGGAGAAAGTATGTTTCCTGGTGTGAGTCTAAAATGGCTCCTGCGGAAGATTTTCACTTGGGTCGCTTTCTCCACTTTTTACAGGCGGGAGTAGATGCATGCCTGAAATTAGGCTCCATCAAAGTGCAGATTTCGGCTTTGTCTATTTTCTTTCAAAAATAATTAGCTGTCCTCCCAGAGGTTCAGACTTTTGTGAAAGGAGTAATGCATATCAATCCTCCGTTTGTGCCTCCTGTAGCTCCATGGGATCTTGATGTGGTCTTACGGTTTCTCATGTCTTCCTGGTTTGAACCTTTGCGTAAGGTTGAGTTGAAATTTCTCACTTGGAAGGTAGTTATGCTGTTGGCGCTGGCGTCTGCCAGGCGGGTGTCAGAGTTGGCGGCCTTATCTCATAAGAGCCCGTACTTGATTTTTCATTCGGATAGGGCGGAATTGAGGACTCGTCAACAATTTCTGCCGAAGGTGGTTTCTTCATTTCACATTAACCAACCTATTGTGGTCCCGGTGGCTACGGAGGCTGTGGTGATTCCAAAATCTCTGGATGTTGTGAGAGCTTTGAAGATCTACGTCACTAGGACAGCTGTTGCCAGAAAAACTGAGGCGCTGTTTGTCTTGTATGCTTCCAACAAAATTGGTCATCCTGCTTCAAAACAGACTATTGCACGCTGGATTTGTAGTACGATTCAGCAGGCTCATTCTTCGGCCGGGCTACCGGTGCTGAAGTCAGTAAAAGCCCATTCTACCAGGAAAGTGGTCTCATCTTGGGCGGCTGCCCGAGTCTACTCGGCGTTACAGCTTTGCCGAGCAGCTACTTGGTCGGGTTCAAACACTTTTGCTAAGTTCTATAATTTTTATACCCTGGCTGATGAGGACCTTGCGTTTGCTCAGTCGGTGCTGCAGAGTCGTCCGCACTCTCCCGCCCGTTGTGGAGCTTTGGTATAAACCCCATGGTCCTTTTGGAGTCCCCAGCATCCTCTAGGACGTAAGAGAAAATAGGATTTTGGTACCTACCGGTAAATCCTTTTCTCCTAGTGCGTAGAGGATGCTGGGCGCCCATCCCTGTGCGGACTGTTACTTGCAGTGTTTTCTTGCTGGTTAAATTAGTTTATACACGGGTTGTGTATTTCTTGTTTCAGCTTGTTGCTGTTGTTAATTCATACTGTTTTCTGGTTTAATGTTTCTCCGGTTGTATGGTATGTTTGTGGTGTGGGCTGGTATGTTTGTAGCCCTTAGTTTAAACAAAAGTCCTTTCCTCGAAATGTCCGTCTCTCCTGGGCACAGTTCCTATAACTGGGGCCTGGAGGAGGGGCATAGAGGGAGGAGCCAGTTCACACCCAGATTAAGTCTTTTCAGTGTGCCCAAGCTCCTGCGGATCCCGTCTATACCCCATGGTCCTTTTGGAGTCCCCAGCATCCTCTACGGACTAGGAGAAAAGGATTTACCGGTAGGTACCAAAATCCTATTTTTGTTAGTATCAGTTCACAGGTGTTGGTGGACACCTGGGAGTGGAATTGAGCAGCTGATTGTAAGCGCTGTGAGGGGAACACATTTTCTTGTAGCTCCCAACTGTCATTTTCCAAACTCATGACAGTTAGGCGCTGGACACATGACATTTGGGAGGTGATTGAATACCACGGGCCGGCCCCCCATACCCCTAAGAGATAAAAAAAAAAAAAGCACAGGCAGCACCAGGGACAACCTGTTATGGTATATAAAGCTCTGGTAAATGTTGCTGTATTCAATCCACCGCCTCTGGAAACAATCTCTAACATTGACTGGGTCCTGTTCAAAAGTGAAAATCTGCATCTTGACAGATTTGGCTTTATTTGCTACTCTGAAAGGCAGGGCCGTAATTCGGGTGGTGCGACATGCGCCACCGCACAGAACACCACATGGCAGAACAGCACCTGTCAATTTTCTGTTTTCATCAATCTAACTTGTAACATCCTCCTATTTAATCCCTGGCTTCACTTGGCCTCCCCCATGTCCCACTCACATCCCTAAGCACCTTCAGCCACACCCTTCTTTATTTAAGGCACACTTTTCAAAATACTCTAACACTTCCCATACATGAGCCGATAGCACCATGAGTAAGGTGCCTGACTGCAATATCGATGGTCATGGGTTGAAATATTGGGCATGACAGTATATTGAAATATGTGCTTTAAATAAAAGAGGATATGACTCTAAAGGTCCTGTATAGAAATGTGTGATTTTAAATAAACAATAATGTAACTAAATGACAGTTAAGTGCATAAATGATGGTATGAGAGGATTGGTGTTCAAATCTATTTTCTTAGGGGTGTTCTGTAATTATAGGTGTTCTATGAAATGTGTAAAGGGAAGGGGCATCCCAGTATGTGCGATGCTGTCAGTGCAGTTAACCGCAGTGTGTTATTATTATATATATTTCTGACTCATTTGTGCGACACTGTAACCGCAGTGTGTGATATAAAAAATAATATATATGTTTTGATTTAAATTAATATTTTGTGCTGTGTCATCCCAGCATACATCGAGGGATTACAGATGCTCCGTCCATCTAGGACAGGCCTGGCCAACCTGTGGCTCTCCAGCTGTTGTAAAACTACAGGTCCCATCATGCCTTGCCACAGTTTTGCTATTAGGGAATGCTAAAACTGAGGCAGGGCATGCTGGGATGTGTAGTTTCACAACATCTGGAGAGCCACAGGTTGGCCAGGCCTGATCTAGGAGTACAGCATCCTGAAATGGATGGAGCATGTCTGTATGTGTACTGGGAGGATACAGCATAAAATCTAAAAAAAAAAAAAAAGATGTTTTTTATTTTGGGTGGACTGTAAAAAAAACAACATAATTTTTTTAAAATATTTTTTGCTGTTTACTCCCAGTATACATCCAGATGTGCTCAGTCCAGTTCAGGGTGCTGTGTCCATAGCTCATATATACTTATGTTATAACTGATTGTCCTATTTTCATAATTATACTTATCACCACATTGTGATTCATTCAAATGAATATTATTAATAATAATTATAAATGAACTAAATTTAAATTAATATAAATAAACGCTCCACACTTGTAAAGTGAACCTTCTGTATATCAAAGATATCTTTCAGGAAGAGAAAAATTTGACCCAAAATAATACATTAAAATCATGATTACAGCATCTAAAATATTATCTTTTTTATTCTTCTTTGCCTTAATCATCTTTTTTCTCCACACTTGTTAAGCGAACCTTCTGCATATCAAATATATCTTTGAAGAAAAGAAGAACTTAATCCAAAATAATAAATTAAAAGCATAATTACAGCATCTAAAATATTGTCTTTTTTATTCTTCTTTGCCTTAATCATCTTTTTGTGAACTGAAATTATGAGCCTTGCCTAATGCATCATTTTTGTAAATATATATATATATATATTTTTTATTTTTTTTATTTTGTGCTGTGTCCGTCCTCCCAATATATACATCCAAGGGCTGCTGCTGCTGCTCTGTCCAGCTACCTCTGTGCAACCTTTTGGCCTAAACTGGATAAAAACAATATTGTGGAGTGTGAGGTGTTCAGAATAGACTGTAAATGAGTGGAAATGAATGTTACTGAGGTCATTAATACTGTAGGAACAAAAACACCTCCACATTCTGTTATTTTAGCTGTGTTTATTATTTTATTTTAAAAATACAGATCCAAAACCAAAACCCGCAAGGGCGGTGTCATACAGCTGCCGCGGCCCCCGTACTTGCCTCTCCGGGGGTGCTGGATCTCCGGGCGTCTGTCTTCGCTGGCGGTCTCCGGCTCCCGGCGCTCTGTCCAGCGCTCATAGTGTGGACGTCGCGGGTGCGGGTGACGTCATCAAGCGCTCCCCAATCAGACGCTGGCGGGAAGTTCAAATTCAGACGCCGGGCAGAGCTCCGGCGCCTGAGTATCATCTATTCTGCCTACAGAAGTTGTGATCTCGTGCTCCCGCATTCCTGTGGTTTCCAGCCCTCCCAGACGGACTCCAAGTGCCTCAGTGTCTTCAAGCACCTCAGTGTCTACAAGCACCTCAGTGTCTCCAAGCGCCTCCGCGCCTCCAAGCACCTCAGTGCCTCCAAGCGCCTCCGCGCCTCCAAGCACCTCAGTGCCTCCAAGTGCCTCAGTGTCTTCAAGCACCTCAGTGTCTACAAGCACCTCAGTGTCTCCAAGCGCCTCCGCGCCTCAGTGCCTCCAAGTGCCTCCAAGCACCTCAGCGCCTCCAAGCGCCTTAGTGCCTCCAAGCGCCTCAGAGCCTCCAAGTGCCTCAGCACCTCCAAGCACCTCAGTGCCTCCAAGCGCCTCAGCGCCTCCAAGCGCCTCAGTGCCTCCAAGCGCCTCAGCACCTCCAAGCACCTCAGTGTCTCCAAGCGCCTCTGCGCCTCCAAGCACCTCAGTGTCTCCAAGCGCCTCAGCGCCTCCAAGTACTTCAGCGCCTCCCCGGACCTCAGTGCCTCCAAGCACCTCAGTGTCTCCAAGCCCCCAGTGCACTTTAGTGCAGTTTGTGCCTCCAGCACCTAGTATTCTTCACTGATTCATCAGCGCCTTTCAAGTTCTGTCTTTCAGGAGACCTTCAGCGTCCACGCGTGCTTCCTGTCTGCCGACCTAATTCTGCATAAGGAAAACTTACATTCGGCCATCTCTGCTGCGGTCCAGTTGCGGTTCCTCTTCCCGGTCACCGGAAGAAACCCCGAGTCCACAACCCTCCCAAACCAGGTCAGTGATAGTATACTCAGGCCTCATGGACCCGGGGGATCGGAACACGGACTCAAGTGCCATCCAGAATTTGGCTTCCCGCGTGCAAAGTCAGGAAGCAGCACAGGGCCAAGTGATGCAGTATCTCCAGGAGTTGTCCGGTCGTTTGGATCAGATTCAAGCATCATTAGCTTCTGTAATTCCGGCCCCAGTTCCCGTAGCCGCACCAGTTGCCGCTCCCAGCAATGTTCAACCATCGGCTGGTATCAGTCCGCGTCTTCAACTCCCTACTCCTTCCCGTTATAATGGGAATCCTAAAAATTGTCAAGGTTTCTTAAACCAATGCGAAGTTCATTTTGAGCTACTCGCACATAATTTTCCCACAGACCGGTCCAAGGTGGCATATATTATTTCTTTGCTTGAGGGATCTGCATTGGATTGGGTGTCTCCACTATGGGAACGATCTGATTCATTGGTCTCCAATTATACTGAATTCATTACGTCTTTCCGAAGAATTTTCGACGAGCCCGGCAGAATGACCACGGCCTCTTCCGACTTGCTACGCATCCATCAGGGCTCCCGATCCGTGGGCCAGTACGTGGTTCATTTTCAGACCATTGCATCTGAACTTCACTGGAATAATGATGCCCTGAGAGCAGCTTTCTGGAACGGTCTCTCTGATCGCCTGAAGGACGAGTTGGTCACTAGGGAACTCCCGGATTCGTTAGAGGAACTGACTTCTCTCTGCGTCAAGGTGGATCTCCGGATGCAGGAACGTGGAGGTGAACGTAGTCGATCGGAGCGTTCCAGGTTCCGGCTTCCTTCCTCTAGGCAAGCAGTGGTACCAAGTCTGGACGAACCCATGCAGATTAACCGGTCCCAATTGTCTCCGGAAGAACGACAGCGTCGTCGTGAGGGCAAGCTCTGTCTGTACTGCGGGGCCGCAGATCACTTTATCAAATCCTGCAAGTCCCGTCCAGGAAACGGGCAGGCCTAGCTTGTTCCGGAGGAGTCAAGTTGGGGGTCACGACTTAATCTTCTCCGACTTTGGATTGTTTGCTTCCTGTGTCCTTAATCACCAAGTCAGTCTCCAAGTCTTGTGAGGCCCTGTTGGATTCCGGAGCTGCGGGGAACTTCGTTTCTTCTTCCTGTGTCCAAAGCATGGATTTAAAGGTACGGCCTATCGAGCGGCCTATTTCGTTGACGGCTATTAATGGTACTAGAATATCCAAGGGTCTCATAACGTGGCGCGCGGAGCCAGTTAAGCTGCAGGTCGGAGCTCTACATCAAGAATGTCTGGAATTCTTGGAGATTCCGGAAATGCATCATGATCTGGTCCTCGGAATGCCTTGGCTCAAAGTTCATAATCCCCACATTGATTGGAAGTCTTCTCAAATTCTGTCTTGGAGTTCTTTTTGTCACGCTAACTGTCTCACTCCCGTCTGTCCGCTCCGTGTCTCTTCTAAGTCGGATGAAGAGCATATTCCGGAGGCGTATCAAGAGTTCAAGGATGTGTTTTCGGAACAGGCGGCTGACCAGAAACCACCCCATAGGCCTTGGGACTGCCCCATTGACCTTATCCCAGGGACGATGCCGCCCCGTGGCCGCACATATCCTCTGTCACTTCCTGAGACCCAAGCTATGTCGGACTATATTAAGTCCAATCTGCTCAAAGGATTCATTCGCCCCTCTATCTCCCCGGCTGGAGCGGGCTTCTTTTTCGTGAAGAAGGAGGACGGGGGGTTCAGACCATGTATCGACTACCGCGGCTTAAACGATATCACCATCAAGAATAAATACCCCTTGCCACTAATCACAGAGTTATTTGATAGGGTTTGTGGCGCCCGCGTTTTCTCCAAACTCGATTTGAGGGGGGCCTATAATCTAATACGCATCCGAGAAGGGGATGAATGGAAGACCGCCTTCAATACCAGGGATGGGCATTATGAATATCTGGTGATGCCGTTTGGCCTTAGTAATGCCACTGCCGTCTTCCAGGGATTCGTCAACGAAATCTTCCGAGACATGTTATATCGAAGTGTTGTGGTATATTTAGACGACATACTGATTTTTTCCAAAGATCTTGCTGAACACAGGACACAGGTCAAAGAGGTGCTCCACCGTTTACGAAAGAATCATCTCTATGCTAAGATCTCCAAATGTACCTTCGAAGTAACATCAATTCCGTTCTTCGGTTATATCATCTCGGGGATGGAACTTCGCATGGACCCTGAGAAACTTTCTGCCATTCGTGACTGGAATCAGCCTCTCTCTTTGAAAGCGATACAAAGATTCCTGGGCTTTGCGAATTATTACAGGAAATTCATTAGGGGTTTCTCTACTATAGTTGCACCCATTACCGCCTTGACCAGAAAGGGCTCCAACCCGGGTTTGTGGTCTCCCGAAGCCATGGAAGCTTTGACCTACTTGAAATCAGCTTTTATGTCAGCCCCAGTACTTCAACAACCAAATTTCGAAGAACCTTTTTTCCTGGAAGTTGATGCATCCTCGGTCGGAGTCGGAGCCGTTCTCTCCCAGTACTCCTCGGATAAGAAATTGCATCCGTGTGGCTTCCACTCTCAAAAGTTCTCCCCGGCCGAACGGAATAATACTATTGGTGATCAAGAGCTCTTAGCCATAAAATCCGCTTTGGAGGAGTGAAGGTATCTTTTAGAAGGGGCCAAACATGTGATTACTATTTACACCGATCACAAAAATTTGTTGTACATTAAAACCGCACAGTGTTTGAATCCTCGTCAAGCTAGATGGGCGCTTTTCTTCACTTGATTTTCTTTTGTTATCAAGTACCTGGCCGGGACTTTCAATACTTAAGCAGATGCACTCTCTCGTTCACAAACTCCCACAGATGAAGAGGATTCTTCTGAATGGAATTTAATTCTGAATCCAATTTCTGTTTCCGCTGCTTCCACTACTCCGGGCCCTCCCCCTGGGAGAATGTCTGTACCAACTAAATTCCGACCGAAAATATTGCAGTGGGCTCACATCTCCAAGTTCTCTAGTCATCCCGGTGTCCAGAAGATGCTCAAGTTTCTACAAAGATCTTACTGGTGGGACACCATGAGGAAGGATGTACAGGATTACGTTAATTCTTGTCCACAGTGTACCCAGCATAAATCTCCTCGTCTACCTCCTGCCGGGTTGCTTCGCCCTCTGTCCATTCCTATGAAACCCTGGACTCATATTTCCATGGACTTCATTACCGAATTGCCCTGTTCCAAGGGTTACAATACCATCTGGGTGATTGTTGACCGCTTTTCAAAGATGGTGCACTTCGTTCCATTGACAGGTCTGCCGACAGCTCCCAAGTTGGCTTTATTGTTCATCCCGGAACACTTTTGGTTGCATGGGTTACCTCAAGAAATAGTCTCTGATCGAGGGGTACAGTTCACCGCAAGGTTTTGGAGAGCCCTCTGCTCAGCCTTACAAATTACACTTAAATTTTCGTCTGCCTATCATCCCCAAACGAATGGACAAACGGAACGAGTCAACCAAGATCTAGAGACTTTACTCCGCCTTTATCTCTCCCCTTCACAGGACAACTGGGTGGAGTTGTTACCTTGGGCGGAGTTTGCCCATAACCATTAATTTCATTCTTCCACTGGCGAGTCTCCATTCTTCATCAACTATGGGTTCCACCCACGAGTTCCGGAATTACCAATTTTTCCGACAGAAGAGGTACCAGCTGTGACTTCCACTCTACTACACTTCAGGAAAATTTGGAGTAAGATTCATGCTAGTCTTAAAAAGGTTTCTGTCCGATACAAGTTCTTCGCGGATAAGAAACGGCGAGCCGCTCCACAATACAAGGTTGGTACTTGCCTCTCCGGGGGTGCTGGATCTCTGGGCAGCTGTCTTCGCTGGCGGTCTCCGGCTCCCGGCGCTCCGTCCAGCGCTCATAGTGTGGACATCGCGGGTGCGGGTGACGTCATCAAGCGCTCCCCAATCAGACGCTGGCGGGAAGTTCAAATTCAGACGCCGGGCAGAGCTCCGGCGCCTGAGTATCATATATTCTGCCTACAGAAGTTGTGATCTCCAGTGCTCCCGCATTCCTGTGGTTTCCAGCCCTCCCAGATGGACTCCAAGTGCCTCAGTGTCTTCAAGCACCTCAGTGTCTACAAGCACCTCAGTGTCTCCAAGCGCCTCCGCGCCTCCAAGCACCTCCGTGCCTCCAAGCGCCTCAGCGCCTCCAAGCACCTCAGTGCCTCAAAGCGCCTCAGCGCCTCCAAGCACCTCAGCGCCTCCAAGCACCTCAGGGTCTCCAAGCACCTCAGCGCCTCCAAGCACCTCAGCGCCTCCAAGCACCTCAGTGTCTCCAAGCGCCTCAGCGCCTCCAAGTACTTCAGCGCCTCCAAGCACTTCAGCGCCTACAAGCACCTCAGTGTCTCTAAGCCCCCAGTGCACTTTAGCGCAGTTTGTGCCTCCAGCACCTGGTATTCTTAACTGATTCATCAGCGCCTTTCAAGTTCTGTCTTTCAGGAGACCTTCAGCGTCCACGCGTGCCTCCTGTCTGCCGACCTAATCCTGCATGAGGAAAACTTACATTCGGCCATCTCTGCTGCGGTCCAGTTGCGGTTCCTCTTCCCGGTTACCGGAAGAAACCCCGAGTCCACAACCCTCCCAAACCAGGTCAGTGATAGGCGGTTTTGGAAAAACCAATACAGATCCAAAACTCAAAGGAGATCCAGATCCAAAACACAAAACCCGAAAAATGGCCAGGCACACATCCCTAATTTGTACACTTTTCCAGTCCACAAGCATTAATCGTTTTGACCTGATTAAAGTTTGCTCATCTAAAATTCATATTTTTGTATATTACCTGGAAAATATTTTATTAAACCCAAACTGTATAACATGGTGTGATCACAGTTTCCTAAATGCAGTCTCATCGGTATGATTATGGCATAATGAGGAGAACAAAATATAGAAATGTTGTCATGTTATCCTAAACTACAGAGCCGGCCCTAACCAATATGATGCCCTAGGCAAGATTTTGGCTGGTGCCCCCTAGCACCGCCGCTAGTTACGCCTCTGACTCTGCACCCCTTTCCCAGCACCATCACCCCTCACCCGTAGCAGTCCTCATTTTGGTGTTCCTACCCCCTATATTTTAAATAGAAACATTGCGTATTTGGCGCACAGTCCAAAAAGGGGTGTGTTCTTGCTGGGAAGGGGCATGGCCACACAATAGTACCCTCAATTCAAATCATGCCACACAGTACTGCAACTATATTTACACACATAATGCCCCTTACACATATGCAGAACACTACTGCACAACCAACCCACTCACACACAACACTCACATGGCCGCTAAAACTGTGACCTCTGCCTCTGCTTAGATACAGATGTGTCCTCATACATCTTGCCTCAATATGCCATGCAGCAGGCTGCCTGGCGTGAGTCAGCTGGCAGCTCTGATAACGTTGGGCTCCTTTTTTTATGAAAATGTGTCTTATTTGCATTACTATGTGGCTAGAATGCACAAGCACCTTCTGCTGATTACAATGATATGCAGCATGCCTATATTCTATGTGCGACTGTAACTGTATCTGCATATGAAATGTTACGTTACAGTAATTTCCAGGAATACACTGTCACGTAGCATTTCGTTTACAGATACAGCCGCAGTCACACAAAGAATATAGGCATGCCGCATATCATTTTAATCAGCAGAAGCTGCTGATGCCCCTAGGCATATCAAATGCCCTAGGCAATTGCCTAGTTTGCCTATGCCTAAGGCCGGCTCTGCTAAACTATATGAATTGCTATTTGTCCTGTCTGTATGTCAATATGTATGTTGGTTAAGCTGATGTGAGGATACCTGGGCAATATTTAGCTCTTTTCATACTACTATCTGACTGTTCAGCCTTATGTGAACCCCCCCCCCCCCCCCCCCCACACACACACACACACACACACACACACCCAACCAACCACCTCTTGCCTTCCCAGTACCTTGACATTAGTTAAATAAACCACCTAGTAGTGTGTGAAAGATTTCCATTGCGACTTCCAAGAGGTTAATCACACTGTAAATGACACATTCCTGTACCGTACCAGCATCTTTATTGCAAAACATTTGACGCACAAACCTGGCTATTGTGCCAGGTTCTCTATCACTCTATCAACATTATAAGAACTAAATGCATTCCCACTTTTGGCAGATACACTCAATATCAAGTTTCCAGAAACTTCACAGACCTGTTGAGGTCAAGTTTATACCAAAGGCCTGGAATTGAAAAAGACAGAGGTGCACCCCAGCATATGCACAGTATCATAGCTGAGGGGGCAGAATAGGAAGTAATGTGCCAGGAATCCTATTAGTTGTGGTTAATTTCTAGCCATTTCCCTCAGTTTTTTTTAACCTTACCTCCCCTTGTGTCTCTCCAGCCTCAATCCCCTGTGTTTCTGCAGCTCCAGCACACCAGTTTCTGTCCAGCCAGCCCCCTTCTGCCTCTCCAGCCAAACCCATTCTGGGAAGGATGTACGAAAGGAAAAAAATCCATATGTACTAAGCTTCACATCCTGGGACTTTGGTGCATATGTACTACAAATGTTTACTACATCCTGCCTCAGTCAGACCTATTCTGTCTCTGCAGTCCCCCCAGTGTCTCTACAGCTAGCTCCATTCTGTCTCCCCAGCCCCACAGTGCCTCTCAAGCCAGCCCCCTTGTATCGCCAGTCAACCCACAGTGTCTCTCCATTCAGACCCTTTCTTTCAATTTAACCCTCCCAGTGTCTCTCCAGCCAGCCCCCTTCCGTCTCCAGGTCCTTCTGCCTCTCCAGCCAGACCCATTCTGTCTCTCCAGTCCCCCACTGTCTCTCCAGCCCACCCCAATTTTGTCTCCCCAGCCCCACAGTGCCTCTCCAGCCAACCCACTTCTATCTCCATCCAACCTGCAGTGTCTCTTCAGCCAGACCCTTTCTGTCACTGCAGCGCCACAGTGTTTCTCCAGCCAGCGCCTTTCTGTCTCCAGCCCTGCAGTGTCTCCCCGGCTCCTGCTCCTCTTTGTGCCACAGCTCCTCTCTGTCCTATGTCAGTGTTGCATCATGGCATGTCTCAATACAAACAGAAATCTTTATTGTATAAGGCAGCCACTGGCAAGAGACAGCATCTCCTCAGACCCCACAGATATATCCACCTGTAGCCACTGAATGTACATTAATTGATTTGTGCACCTTGTGTTTCCCTGACAGCTGGGTATCCAGATGATACTGTAAGTTGATACCAAATGGTCAACAAGCATATGGTCAACATGGTAAAAAAGATGGACAGGTTCAAATGGTCAACCTGACAATGGTCAACACAGCATAAGGTCAACTGAGTTTTTAGCTCAGTTTTCATATTTTCAACTTTTTCATACTTTACCATCCGAGCCGAATACAGCTGCAGTAGAGCAAGGCACCTTACCCGAAACATGGTGAGTGAAGCGGTAAATTAATTTGGGGTTTCCATGTACTGTAAGGTAAAATAAGGTTTTGGAGAATTACTTTTCATTTTCAGTACTTCTTCATACTGTACTATCCACGTGGACTACAACTGGGAATAGTAACCTGTGCCAAGTGAAGCGAGCTATGCGAGAGGACGCAGAGCACTAATTGGGGGTCCACATGCTGGAACAAACATTTTGATACCAAAAAAATATGAAAACTCATGTTGACCTTTTCATATGTCAACAATTTCATGTCTACCTTTTCAACCCGTTGACCTTTTGGTCAGGTCAACCCTGTGCATGTCGACCATTTGATGTAGACCTAGACACTGTAGACTGTTGCCCTATTATACCATAACCATCAGCTGGCGCCTGGAGGCCAATGTTCACACCACTCCAACACTGATAATGTTTTGATTGAACCTTGGTTGCCCGTGCAAACGGCAGCTTGTGAAGAGATTCGGGAGCTGTTTGTCATCTCAGGATGGTGAACAGTTACACTTTCAAACTGCCCCTCCCCCTGCAGCTCTTCGGTTCCGCTTTACCAGAAAAATATACCTTTGAATTAATAGCTTATGGCCTTAGTAGGTTGTGAGCATAAGAATCACAGAGTATCAGAAGTAAAATGTAGGTTTTAATTTTAAGTAATCACTTAAAAGCTTATCGTTCCAAAAGTTTACAAAGATTATAATAAGTATTCAAAGTTCACACAAGTTACTTTCATTTCAAGAAAGAAAAAAAAGGGGAAAAGTTCAGATCACCTGGACAAGGTCGAACAATGGCGGAAATGATGTCTCTTCCTGAAGTTATAACAGGGACGTGCAGTCAGGGGAGGCAGTGCTTTCTAATGTTAATATGGGTTTGGGAGGCACCGATCGTGGTGCCTCCTGTTGTCAATGGGGAAAGGTATGGGAGCGGGGGGCGGGCATGGGCGGGGCCAAGACATGGGCAGTAATAGCCCATTGAAAATGCATGGGAAAGTGGCCCCATTAGAGGTGCTGCTGTCATACAGGGGCGGACGTGCTTTCAACCCATGAAAGCACGCCCCTGTCAGTGAGGCCACGGTGATTGGCCAGCGGATCCGTCACTGGATCCACTGTCATCACTGTGTGGGCGTCGGTGGTGGCGGAGGTGCGGGTGGCGGGATGCGGCGGAGGTGCGAGGGCAGCGGTATGCAGCGTTGATCCGGGCGGCGGGACGCGATAGTATTCCTGGATTGATTCTGCATAGTTTGGCAGCAGAGCGGTGCCGGTTTCAAAAATGGCGCATCCGTGTCATTTTTTAAATTCAAGATGGCCGCCGTGAGCCAATCACGGCTCGCCGCGTCATCACCCCGCCCCCTCCGGCTGACTTATATAAGTCAGCGCGAGGCAGCAGCGTCAGTCCGACGGCAGAGGAGGAGCAGTGAAGAGCTGCTGAAGAAAGAAGATGCCGTGGAAGTCCAGGATGGGTGGCAGCTATGCAAAAGAGCTTAACAGCCGCTGCCCACCATGTGAAGACGCCGGAAGCCCTGGGAAGGCGGCGGCCATGCAAAAGAGCTTAAAGGACGCCGCCCCCACGTGAAGACCCTGTCTAATAAAACTTTTTTTTGAGACAGTGTGGTGTTCTATTTTAATATTTTCTTTACAGGTGGACTACAGGTGCCAACGGGCCCTTTATATCTGGGCATGCTGGCACTTGTGGTTCTCCAAGTGCCAGCTTGCTGGGGCAGGCTTGCTGGGACCTGTAGGCCACCTGTAAAGAACAATATTAACATACAATGAACTCCGAACCCACCGCCACCAGTGCTGGTTGTTGCTCGAGAGGGGGGACCCCATTTTTATTTTTTGGGGACACCACTGGCTTGGGGGGTGATTAATGTTATGGCAGGGGAACCCCCTGCTATGGCATTATCCCCCCCTGGCTGGTTCTGCCTGGTGCTGGTTTTAGTGATGTGTGGGGGACTACACTTTTTTGGGGGGCGGGGGGGGGGTGTTAGCTGCCAGTGCCTCCCCAGTCACTGACCTATCCGCACGTCACTGAGTTATAATGCATCCTGACTGTTGGGCCTCCACATGAAAATCAACACTTTGTGTTGAGTTTCACTGGCACTACAGCTGGCAGTTACTCTAAGCCCCCATCCTTGGGTTTTAACTCTGGTTGCTGGACATTTTAATAAATCCATCACTCCATTCCAAGTAACTGTAACTCAGTAAATAGAGGACGGGGTTGTCCAAAGTTGGCAGCTTTATGGCCCAGGTCAGGAAAAATAATTTCACACCTTCTTAGACATTGGGGTAAATTTACTAAGATTCGTATTTTTCCGTTTGAGGTCAAAGTTCAATCACGAATGACATCGAAAGTGTAAATATGCAACTTTTTGAATTGATTACGACTAATTTACTAAGCTGCCGTATTCTGCATTTTCGGGTTTTCCGATGTCGATGTCATTCGGTTTTTTTGGCAGTGTTTTACGTGAGTGACTTGTAAAACACTGCCGACTTTAATACAATGAATCTCGGCCGGATCTGAGAGATCCGTGCTGGGCTTCATTGTGCAGCTTGTAAAAAAAAATAAAAAATGTTTAAATGTAAAAAAATAATTGCGTGGGGTCCCCCCTCCTAAGGCAAACCAGCCTCGGGCTCTTTGAGCCGATCCTGGTTGCAGAAATATTGGGAAAAAATGGACAGGGGTTCCCCCATATTTAAGCAACCAGCATCTGGCTCTGCGCCTGGTCCTGGTTCCAAAAATACGGGGAACAAAAAGAGTAGGGGTCCCCCGTATTTTTGAAACCAGCACCGGGCTCCACTAGCTGGACAGATAATGCCACAGCCGGGGGTCACTTTTATACAGTGCCTTGCGGCCGTGGCATCAAATGTCCAACTAGTCACCGCTGGCCGGGGTACCCTGGGGGAGTGGGGACCCCTTCAATCAAGGGGTGCCCCCCCCAGCCACCCAAGGGCCAGGGGTGAAGCCCGAGGCTGTCCCCCCATCCAATGGGCTGCGGATGGGGGGCTGATAGCCTTTGTGAAAAGTGATTGATATTGTTTTTAGTAGCAGTACTACAAGGCCCAGCAAGCCTCCCCCGCTAGCTGGTACTTGGAGAACCACAAGTACCAGCATGCGGCGGAAAAATGGGCCCACTGGTACCTGTAGTACTACTACTAAAAAAATACCCCAATAAAGACAACACACACACACCTTGAAAGTATAACTTTAATACATCCATCCACACCTCCATATACACATACTTACCTTATGTTCCCACGCAGGTCGGTCCTCTTCTCCAGTAGAATCCATGGTGTACCTGTAAAAAAAATTATACTCACATAATCCATGGTTGAAGGCTCCTCTTCTTGTAATCCTTTTGTAATCCACGTACTTGAAAAAATAAAAAAACGGATACCCGACCACGAACTGAAAGGGGACCCATGTTTTCACATGGGCCCCCTTTCCCCGAATGCCAGAAACCCACTCTGACTGATGTCTAAGTGGGTTTCTTCAGCCAATCAGGGAGCGCCACGTTGTGGCACCCTCCTGATCGGCTGTGTGCTCCTGTACTGTATGACAGGCGGCACACGGCAGTGTTACAATGTAGCGCCTATGCGCTCCATTGTAACCAATGGTGGGAACTTTCAGGTCAGCGGTTGACCGAAAGTGACCTCACCGCTGATCTGAAAGTTCCCACCATTGGTTACAATGGAGCGCATAGGCGCTACATTGTAACACTGCCGTATGCCGCCTGTCATACAGTACAGGAGCACACAGCCGATCAGGAGGGTGCCACAACGTGGCGCTCTCTGATTGGCTGAAGAAACCCACTTAGACATCAGTCAGAGTGGGTTTCTGGCATTCGGGGAAAGGGGGCCCATGTGAAAAAATGGGTCCCCTTTCAGTTCGTGGTCGGGTATCCGTTTTTTTATTTTTTCATGTACGTGGATTACAAAAGGATTACAAGAAGAGGAGCCTTCAACCATGGATTATGTGAGTATAATTTTTTTTACAGGTACACCATGGATTCTACTGGAGAAGAGGACCGACCTGCGTGGGAACATAAGGTAAGTATGTGTATATGGAGGTGTGGATGGATGTATTAAAGTTATACTTTCAAGGTGTGTGTGTGTTGTCTTTATTGGGGTATTTTTTTAGTAGTAGTACTACAGGTACCAGCGGGCCCATTTTTCCACCGCATGCTGGTACTTGTGGTTCTCCAAGTACCAGCTTGCGGGGGAGGCTTGCTGGGCCTTGTAGTACTGCTACTAAAAACAATATCAACCACTTTTCACAAAGGCTATCAGCCCCCCATCCGCAGCCCATTGGATGGGGGGGACAGCCTCGGGCTTCACCCCTGGCCCTTGGGTGGCTGGGGGGGGGACCCCTTGATTGAAGGGGTCCCCACTCCCCCAGGGTACCCCGGCCAGGGGTGACTAGTTGGATATTTGCTGCCACGGCCGCAAGGCACTGTATAAAAGTGACCCCCGGCTGTGGCATTATCTGTCCAGCTAGTGGAGCTTGGTGCTGGTTTCAAAAATACGGGGGACCCCTACTCTTTTTGTCCCTCGTATTTTTGGAACCAGGCGCAGAGCCCGATGCTGGTTGCTTAAATATGGGGGAACCCCTGTCCATTTTTTCCCCATATTTCTGCAACCAGGATCGGCTCAAAGAGCCCGAGGCTGGTTTGCCTTAGGAGGGGGGACCCCACACAATTTTTTTTCTGAAAATTTAGAACATTTCCCCCCCCTTCCCACTGAAAAACATGCACGGATCTCATGGATCCGTGCATGCCTATACAAACACGGGATAAAAAAGCAGGTCTGTTTTTTTTTAGCACTTTTTCACGATTTGTATTTTATCACGGCAGTGTTTGGCTATTGTCGGCAGTGTTTGTGTTTTGCACTTTTTAGTAAATGACCGATTTCTAGCAAATTGCAGGCGTATTTGACCGATGGTGTATTGATTCGTGATTTTTTCCTAGGACTTCCAAAATATTACGAATGCCCTCATCACTGCCGTGATTTTTGCTTAGTAAATTACCGAGATGACACTTTGAAGAAAAAACGGCATCTCGGTCAAAATCGGGACCTTAGTAAATATACCCCATAGTGTCTTCTCTGGCTTGTATGTCTGACCCCCTGCTCTGTACTAAACAGACCTCTGCCCAAACAGACCCAGGTACGCTGCACATCTGTGTCCCAAGGTGCTTCTCTGTGATCGCAGCAGCGCTGACATGGCAACGTCATATTAAGCATTCATCTGTTCAAAGTATGGCGTCTCCTGCCTCTGCGGCCTCCGCCACCATTACTGCCAATTCTCACATGTGGAATACAAACAGACTTTCCCTCCAGTTTCAAACATGGGCGCAGCCATGTTTGTTTTGCATCACATGTTGTTTTTAGCCTATCCACTGCAGTCTGGACTCTGTGTAATTATCCAGCCTATCCCTGCTCACCAGCTGGTATAAATATCCTGTTCCAGGGCTGGATAATCGTCAGTGCTTTGGTTGTCAATCCTGCAAACATGTCTCTCCTGTTTGGTGAATTCTCAGCTTGACTTTCCAGGTATTCCAGATCCTGTGATTCAGCTTCTCCAGAGAGATCGGCACCAATCACCATCCTGCGGTGCAGCCTGACTCCTGAAGTGCTCCAGCCCTGCTGCCTGGCTTCTACTGCTATCCTGATACCGGCTTCCAGTACAGGTTCTATCCTGCCTCCAGCTTCCAGTGGTATCCTGGCATCATTATTGTTTCCAGTTATCTACAGCATCGCACTCTAGCTTCTGTGGTAAAGTGTCACTGGCTTCTGGCTTCCAGCGTGTCACCCACATCACTTTCAGCTTCCAGCAGTGATTGATCTTACCATCTGCCTATAGTGTTGCTGCATATCATCTCCAGCGGTATTACTATATCGCTCTGCACTACTGCATTGCTCTCTAGCTACAAGGTACATTTGTCACTGGCTTCCAGCGTTCCTTCGCTTCCAGCTTCTAGCAGTGTTGAGTGTTACCATCTGTCTCCAGCGGTATTCCTATATCGCTCTGCACCCCTGCATCGCTCTCTAGCTTCAAGGTACATTTGTCACTGGCTTCCAGCGTTCCGTCGCTTCCAGCTTCCAGCAGTGTTGGGTGTTACCATCTGTCTTCAGCGGTGCTTCATCTCATCCCCAGCGGTATTCCTATACTGCCCTGCATACCATACCACACAACATCGGACCACAGTATCTATCGATGCTCACCATCGAACTGTTGCTCTACTGTTGAGTTCAGCGCATCTTTCCTCACACCGGTTCCATCTGGTAGTCTCTGGCAATCCTGTCTACATCATTTCAACCTCAGTGTATCAGTGCCTATCCCAGCCTCCTGTCTACCATCTACTGCGCAGTACTTGCAGTTCCTCACTACAGCGGTTAACTGTGGCCACGGACTTTCCAAATCCGTATATTGGCAAGGACTTTTCCATCTTGTTCTACATAGCCACAATTGCAAATACCATTTGCATTCCCAGGAACTGTACTGCATTTTTATTCTGCACTCACTGTTGATTCTCATTGCCAAGATTTATACTGTGTGTTCAATAAACTGTCTGTTATATTTTACTCCGTTCTTGTGGTCACGCCTTCGGGTTCAAGGTCTCTAATCATACTGCATGTCTAGGAACCTAATCTCACCTCCATGGTTCACTTACACACCAGCCCCTACAACTGAGGCTTCCCCCAGTCAGCCTCATCCCTCAGTTGTGACAGTTATTATATACGTTAATCATCCTGCAGATCATAATTTAGGCATGAGTGGGTCCCTATCATCACAGAGACCCAGTTCCTGACTACAATGTTTCAGTCATTCCATCTCTAAGCTGCTCTATTGTAGGTCTGGCATGTGGCACATGTAGTGCTTCTGGGAGTAGTATCTCATAGGCTCTAAACTTTCATTAATGGTCTAACGTCTCCTTTTGAGACCTATCTACATTAATTTGTCAAACAGCTTTTTGAACTGATCCAGTAAATGACAAACCCAACAAACTGTTCATTAAAGAATATTACCTGTCTGTTCTCCTAATAGTCCATCAGTATCAGCCTGGTGTTACTACCTTACCATCTTTACTAGAGCATTCCCCTGAATATGAGTAAAATAATCACATTGGAACAATGCTACTACTGTAAAAAATGTACCATATAAAAATATATTACAAGGAAGCGCATAAATATATTTGATTAAAAATTGTAGATATTTTTTATTTGTTTAATAGGCAATTTTCTTAATAATGCATAGCATAATATAACCTTAAAACACACCAAATCTGCAGTGCAAACAAAGTCCAGAAACCGTGACTATTACCGTCCAGATAACCATATACCGCTGGAGCTCCAATAAGGATATTCTTTAAGCATACAAAATGCTATTTCTGTAACTCCCCGGTGAAGAGCTGGTTATTGTTAAAAAGATGTATGTTGTTTACTTTGTATCCACAAGCCAGAACATTATACTTTTGTAGAGACTGCAAGTGTTCACAACGTGCCTGCCGCACAGCAGCTAGTGTCCCTTTTCTCTCCCCACCGCCAATGATTTTTGCTCAACACAGCCATACGTTGAAGCCTCAGCACGGCTAGATCTTAAACGGTCAGTGCCGAAGTTCTCCGGCGGGAGCGGCGGTGACAGCAGCGTCCACGGGGGAAGGGTGCACACTTCCAAGGTTGGATTCAAGTGATTCTTCCAAAGTATCCTCTGGCATAGAGGGATTTCTGGACAGCCTGCCGGTGTTTAAAAATGGATCCTTAACGCGTTTCTCCGTGCTTCCAATCTCACGGTTTCATCAGAAGGTATTGAGGTGCATTAGATTGTCCGTATTTAAATACCAGGTACCCAATCAATGGAGAGCATTAATTAATTAAGCTTTTACAGGTGTATTGATATTCTAAACCTGTCTTTCATCTCTCATTATTTTACACATTAAAAACTATGATAAACTATAACAACAGGCAACAACCTAATTAATTTCATTACACAGATATAAAAACTATTTTATTTATAATATATACTACATATTGTTTCTTTATTTATTTTACACAAGAGACATAGGAGTTAGTTCATTTTGAATTTTTACAAATGATAGATATATTTTCGTATAGCTCAAAACAATATGAAGCCATGTGGCTCAAGAGGCTAAGGCCTCCACCTGCAACCTGGCAGACCCGGGTTCGAATCACCCTCTCAGCCTCGAAAAAAAAGATTTTCTATTTGCTTCAAATTCATTAGATTTTTATTTTATTAATGTTTTTCTCATATTCATTATATTTACTAAATTTATCGAAACCAGACGCAACTTGATTCTAAATGATCTTCTAAATATATACACTCTCTTAATATGATTATATTCCAAATCTCATGAGGATGAAATAATTTAAAATAATGCATGTAAAAATCTTTATACAAGCATAATTATCATATGACATCTAGACATATTATTCGGAAAGGAGTCCAACCTATCCTACCATAACATAGTCTTATAGGATTAATATACCCCTGATATATTTGTAGTATAAGCCCTTATATACTTTTAATCTATATATATACATACACACATATCAAAAAGAAATCAGAATTCTATCCCACTAATCAACTCAGTGGAGGAATTGAGACCTTTTTTAATATGACTTTAAATGACATGAGATTACTGTGTCAAAATTCAAAGACACTAATGAAGAAGCGAGACAATCTACATCCCCAAGAAAGGAGGGCTATGAATAGTTTAACTAAAGATAAATCACTTACAATTAGGGTTGCAGATAAGGGCGGGGGGACGGTGGTACAAAACACGGAGGACTATTTGAAGGAGGCGTATAGGCAATTGAACAGTACATTGTTCTATAAAACACTTGAATCTGACCCCACTCCCAGATATCAGAAAGAACTAAAAGATTTCCTGGATGTGGCGTTAGATGAGGGGGCGATATCCAAGTCTGAGTATTCTTTTTTATTTATTACACATCCTGTTATTCCCACCTATTATCACCTCCCTAAAATTCACAAGTCACTACATGCACCTCCCGGGCGTCCCATAATATCTGGTATAGGGTCCCTCACTTCCAATTTGTCTGCTTTTGTTGATTATTATTTACAGCCACATGTTATAAGTCTCAGATCATATATTAGAGATTCCACTCACTTTATTAATTTAATTAAAGATATAAAATGGAAAAAAAGTTATTTATTTATGACTTGTGATGTGGAGTCATTGTACTCCAATATACCTCACAAATTGGGGCTTGAGGCACTTGAAAATCACGTTGAGTATGGACAAATCATTAGATATAGGTAAAAGACGGTTTATTTTGGAGGCTGTTAAATTTATTATGACTCACAATTATTTCACATTTAATACCAAATTTTATTTACAGATACTAGGTGTGGCAATGGGCACCAGGTTCGTCCCGAGTTTAGCTAACATCTATATGGGTCACCTAGAAGATAAGTATGTCTGGGGTGGCCCATTCGGGGTGAACCTGGTGCTATATGGAAGATATATTGATGATATGTTTTTTATTTGGGATGGGGATGTGCATCAGATAGGCGAATTTTTTGACACATCTTAATAACAACGAATTTGGGTTATCTTTCACGAGCACAATACACGAATCCTCAATCACTTTCTTGGATATCGCCCTTAGAATAGAAAATAATTGTATCAGCACCTCTACTTTTAAAAAAGAGGTCGATACCAATAATTTCCTAAATTATCATAGTTGTCACCACCGCCCCTGGCTCAATAATATACCAAAAAGTCAGTATCTTAGACTCCGTAGAAATTGTTCAACAATTGAACAATTTGAAGTTCAAGCTTTAGAATTAACCCAAGCATTTAAAGAACAAAATTACCCTACAGATATCATTGAGTATGCGTTTGATGAGGCTTTGAAATGTGACAGAGAGTCCCTTCTTACTTACAAAAAGAAGGAAGATGTGCAAGATTCCACTAATGATGGTCAACCTAGATTTATAACAAAATATAATGCTTGTTCAAAAGAGATTAAACGTATCATTCAGAAGAATTATCCTATTCTAAAAACTGATAAGATCTTATCAAAAGAATTAGTAGATAAACCACAAGTTATCTTCAAAAAGGCTTCTAGTTTAAAAAACTTTTTGGCACCGAGTCACTATAAATCCACAAATAATGTTCCAAATAACAAAAGTACATGGTTACAGAAGCTCCATACGGAAAAAGGGTACTATAGATGTAGAAAATTAAGATGCTCCACATGCAGCACTATGCTAGATAAAAGTACAACCATTACATCCCATTCAAATGGGACCATGTTTGATATACAACAACATATTAACTGCCGCACCACATATGTTATATATGTAATTACGTGTGTATGTGGCATACAATATGTAGGCCGCACGACTAGAATGCTACATATCAGATGTTTAGAACATAAAAACAATATAAGACGGGGGGTTAGTACTCATAGTTTAGTGCGACATGTGAAATATAAACATCATAGCAATGTTTCAGTGATCAAGATACAAGGAGTAGAACATGTCAAAAACACAACAAGAGGCGGGGATAGATTCAATCTCCTTTGCAAACGCGAAGCGTTTTGGATCTTTTCCCTGGGCACACTATTTCCGAATGGTTTGAACGATTCAATTGAGTTGAATAATATATAGGATTTCTCAATGGGTGATATGACTTTTGATTGCACAATGTGAAAAGATAAGTGACTCCTGGGGAATATTGTCGGGTCTACACTCTTTGAAGGATTAAAAATAATATCTAAGAGCATGAGAGTGTGAGTTTTTTATGTGTATATACATACACACATATATTTAAAAATATGGGAAAGATAAAATAGATGTATGATATGTGTGTATGTATATATATAGATTAAAAGTATATAAGGGCTTATACTACAAATATATCAGGGGTATATTAATCCTATAAGACTATGTTATGGTAGGATAGGTTGGACTCCTTTCCGAATAATATGTCTAGATGTCATATGATAATTATGCTTGTATAAAGATTTTTACATGCATTATTTTAAATTATTTCATCCTCATGAGATTTGGAATATAATCATATTAAGAGAGTGTATATATTTAGAAGATCATTTAGAATCAAGTTGCGTCTGGTTTCGATAAATTTAGTAAATATAATGAATATGAGAAAAACATTAATAAAATAAAAATCTAATGAATTTGAAGCAAATAGAAAATCTTTTTTTTCGAGGCTGAGAGGGTGATTCGAACCCGGGTCTGCCAGGTTGCAGGTGGAGGCCTTAGCCTCTTGAGCCACATGGCTTCATATTGTTTTGAGCTATACGAAAATATATCTATCATTTGTAAAAATTCAAAATGAACTAACTCCTATGTCTCTTGTGTAAAATAAATAAAGAAACAATATGTAGTATATATTATAAATAAAATAGTTTTTATATCTGTGTAATGAAATTAATTAGGTTGTTGCCTGTTGTTATAGTTTATCATAGTTTTTATTGTGTAAAATAATGAGAGATGAAAGACAGGTTTAGAATATCAATACACCTGTAAAAGCTTAATTAATTAATGCTCTCCATTGATTGGGTACCTGGTATTTAAATACGGACAATCTAATGCACCTCAATACCTTCTGATGAAACCGTGAGATTGGAAGCACGGAGAAACGCGTTAAGGATCCATTTTTAAACACCGGCAGGCTGTCCAGAAATCCCTCTATGCCAGAGGATACTTTGGAAGAATCACTTGAATCCAACCTTGGAAGTGTGCACCCTTCCCCCGTGGACGCTGCTGTCACCGCCGCTCCCGCCGGAGAACTTCGGCACTGACCGTTTAAGATCTAGCCGTGCTGAGGCTTCAACGTATGGCTGTGGTGAGCAAAAATCATTGGCGGTGGGGAGAGAAAAGGGACACTAGCTGCTGTGCGGCAGGCACGTTGTGAACACTTGCAGTCTCTACAAAAGTATAATGTTCTGGCTTGTGGATACAAAGTAAACAACATACATCTTTTTAACAATAACCAGCTCTTCACCGGGGAGTTACAGAAATAGCATTTTGTATGCTTAAAGAATATCCTTATTGGAGCTCCAGCGGTATATGGTTATCTGGACGGTAATAGTCACGGTTTCTGGACTTTGTTTGCACTGCAGATTTGGTGTGTTTTAAGGTTATATTATGCTATGCATTATTAAGAAAATTGCCTATTAAACAAATAAAAAATATCTACAATTTTTAATCAAATATATTTATGCGCTTCCTTGTAATATATTTTTATATGGTACATTTTTTAGTGTTTTGCTTGGAGTAAGGTAGAATACTCCATTGGGAGCCGCAAATATATTATTTAAAATTGGTACCCATTTAAGAAGTTATATTTAGTGCGCTTGATTGACACAGTCTTGACAGTTTAAACCATTAGGGGTTGGACAGTCAAAACGGTGTGGTTTTGTCTTTAATGCTACTACTGAACTGGCATCTGTCATATTTTGGGGGATCCGAGTAATTTGTGCGGGTTAGGGCTGAAACCAGCCCGCAGAGGGTGCGAGATCGGGTGCCGTTGCTGGCATTGAAATACTGCGGCAATGTCACATCACACCCTTTGCAAGCAATTGGATTGATCCCTTAAAATGAGTACATTAAGCCTGATTCTGAGTCTGACACAGCTCTGTATAAGGCTGCAAATAGCGAATTTCAACACAATGTGCATGTGCAGTAGCGAGTTTATGTATTTTTGTTTATCTGTTTGTGATTGTGAGTCATATCTTGACTAGATCTCTCCACCGGTGAAAGAGTGATCTGAGCGGCAACATTGCAGTCACATGTAAGAGATCTGTCTTATGGGAGTGTAATGGGCATATAACTAGAGTTCTGTGCTATTTGCAGTTGCATGTACAGTAAAGGGAAGCCTGTTTCTGTGAAGGTGCAAGTCCTGATGCTAATAATGAAGCAGAGGGCAGTGCAGCTTACCACTGGAAGCTACTTGCATTAGCCTAAGGCAGCAATCTGGTTGCTGTGCTATCCACTATTACAGCTGCATTGAATGTGACTCTGAATGAGGCTTATTATGTCTTGAATGCTTTATTTATATATATATATATATATATATATATACTAGGTGATTCATTGCGCCCTACGGGCGCTCTTCACACCGTCGTAAGGGGCTATGCCCCCGTAATCTTGTGGGCTAATTGCTGTGGTGATAGGTTGACAGAATCCATGGCCTGTATAGAGAGGGAGGTGGGTGTGTAATAGCGGTAGTGTGGTGTTGTGCATGATTGTGGAGAGTGTGGAAGGAAATGTGAGTGTTGGAGTGTTATTTTAGAGGGGTACGTGGTTGTGTGTGGGTTAATAAAAAGTGTTGGGTAGTGATGGGTAGTGATGTATGGTGCTTGCGTAATAGCGTGGGGGTGGGTGGCTGCTTCTATATGTGTTGGTGACAGGACGTGCAGTGTGTGATGGAGTTGTGGTTGTGTGTGGTAGGGGGATGGAGCCGGAGGTGTGCATGGGTGCAGTGTGTTGATATGTGATGGATGGGTGGAGGGTGGTGGGGTTGTATTTTTTTGGGGGTAGGGGTGTGTGCATGGAAGGTGTGGCCATTAGGTGAAGTTAGAGGTATTTTGTTTGTGGGGGTGGAGAGAAGCTCAAACCCCCCCTCCACCAACTCCCACATGCAGCCACTGAGGGGCCAGACACCCCCCACCCCGACGCCTGCATAACTGACCAGCAGACGCTGGCCACCCTAACCCCATAGCACGGAACCCATCCGGCCCACAAGCCCAGCAACACCTCCCACATCCACCCGTGGCAGGGACACGCACCACGTCCGGCCAGCCAGCCGCACCCCACACCACTCCTCTGGTCATCAGCAGAAACCCACCACTACCTAGCACACCCACCTTCCCCACCACGGCTGGACAGACTGCCGCAGCCCACACCGCCGCGAAACCCCCCCCCCCCACCATCTGTTGCCTTGCAGGTGCACCATGGAGACACAGTCACGGCAACAGCCCGTCCACACCACGGCCGCACAGACCGCTCCCGGCCTCCCCACTACCCCAGCACAAACTGTCTCTTACACCCTACCCCAGCCGACACTGTCCCGGCAGCCCCCGGCACCACAACGTGGGAACCAGTGCAGTTCCACAGCACCGTCACCTGTCTGTGTGCCGGTGACAGCGCTGTTGGCACTCGTGCCCCCAGCAGCACATTAAAAAAAAAACATTCCCCTCCCAGCACCATCCACTCGCACCCCCACCCAGCCAACAACTAATCAGGCACACAGTAATAGATGCCCCACCCCCAACAATATCAGCCATCCTCTCCCCCCCCCCCAATATCAGACATCCCCCCCCACAATATCAGACATCTCCCCCCCCCTCCCCCACAATATCAGCCATCCTCCTCTCCCCCCCCCCAACAGCCATCTCCCTATTGACCATGCCTTCCCTTTTGCACACAACGCCGCTCACAGGCCACTCATCCCAAGGTGGGGAAATGTGTGTGTGTGTGGGGGGGGGGGGGGGGGCGCGCGCTGCTGCTGCCTCTTATCCCACATATATTATTGATGTGCCTGATGAGTTGTTGGCTGGGTGGGGGTGGATGGTGCTGGGAGGGGAGCGTGTTTTGTTAATGTGCCGCTGGGGGCAGGCGTGGCGGTGATGTGGAACTGCACAGGGTCCCGGCGTTATGGAGAGGGGGCTGCCGGTACAGTGTCGGCCGGGGTCGGGTGTAAGAGACACCCGACCCCGGCCGACATGACACTGTACCGGCAGCCCCCTTCTCCATAACGCCGGGACCCTGCGCAGTTCCACATCACCGTCACCCGCACCTGTTTGTATGCGGGCGACAGGGCTCTCGTTTGTGCTGGGGTAGTGGGGAGGCCGGGAGCGGTCTGTGCGGCCGTGGTGTGGACGGGCTGTTGCCGTGACACTGTGTGTCCACAGCGCGCCTGCAAGGCAATAGATGGTGTGGGGGGGGTGTTTGCGGCGGTGTGGCCTGCGGCAGTCTGTCCCGCCGTGGTGGGGAAGGTGGGTGCGTTAGTTGGTTTTGTGCAGATGACGGGAGGGGTGGTGTGGGGTGCGGCTGGCTGAGCGGCCGTGGTGCGTGTCCCTGCCATGGATGGATGTGGAGGGGGGTGGAGTCGGTGCAGTGGGGTTAGGCTGGGCAGTGTGTGCTGGTCCGTTATGCGGACGTCGGGGTGGGGGGTGTCTGGGCCGTCAGTGGCTGCATGTGGGAGCTGGTGGAGGGGGATTTTTGGGGTGTGTGGTCTGGGTGTCAGTGGGTTGTAGGTGCCAAGGGAGGGGATCATGCTTACCTGGCACTGTGGGGTGTTCGTGCACTTGTGGCTGGGGATGGTGCTCCTGTTGTAGCTACTGCTAACTGGTGTGCTGGGACAGGGCAGGAGCTGCTAAGGCCGCCCAGGTCTGTGACTCCACCCAGCGTTAGAGGGCCAGGCACACAGGGCTAATATATAGGAGATATATATATATATATATATATATATAATTTTATTTTTATTTTTTATTGTGCTTTATTTTTTAATAATTTTTGCAATTTTGTCAATACAAATGTGACCATACAGCATGTATATTTCTACTCAACTAAGTATCTTTACTTATTACAATATATTGTCTGTCGTAATATATCCCCTATGCAGGACTCATTTTAAAAAAGTCCAGCAGAATGATTTTCTGTTATGTGTGGCCACTGCAGCTAGCTGAAGAGCAACATGGGCTCTTTCCTGTCTATGTTTTGTCTGTCTTCTAGCAACTAGGATGCTGGCTGCTACATCAGCACACCTGTTTGGAATGTCTCGTTACCTGTCTCCCTTTCATAAGGGATTCTGGTCAGTTCCACCCTGCCAATGATATTCCATAGTTCCTGAACCTAGTGAGCACATCACATGGTCGCTGTACCCTGTGTCAGTTCCCAGTCTGTCTGTCTGTTCCTAAGTCCTGGAACCCTGCCTTTGTGTACCTGCATTCCTGTATCCTGCCTCGGTCCTCTGTGTGCTGTCTCTGCCAGTCCTGCACCCCATGCCCTGTTGGATCCTGCCCTATACCTGCTCCATTCCTGCCAATTGTCATTGTCTTGCCATGGTTCTCCAGTTACTCTCGTGTCTGGTCCTGATCCAAGTCCAGGTTCCTGATAAGTCTCTGTGATTATATCCTGCCAGCTCTTGTTCTGAGTACACCCACTCCAGCCATGCCTGTATTTGCAAGTCTGCAGCCAACTACAGTATCTCAGGAACATCCACTGAGTTTGCATCGTGTCTGTTATTGCAGACTGTGGCCTAGTCTCATTCAGCTACTCTGCAATTAGGTTCATGGTGTCAGCACTCTTTTAATTACAGTACACACCCAGCACCTCTTTGTTTCCCCAGCAATTAACCATCACTTGGCTGTGTTCACTTGCAACAAATACTTTGTTACTTCAGTCATCATTGTTCTGCAACAAGTACATATCTTGTTAAGCCTGATTGCAGTTACCATTACTGTATCTATTCTGCCTGCAATTAACTCTTGCCTTGCCAGCTGCTACACTCCAGGTTTATTACCTTGTGGTCTCCAGCCTATTGTGTGAGCCCCTACTGCTAAAGGTTTAAGTACAGGCGGCATCTCAAGTACCGTGAGTGCATACAGCTCTAAGAGAATAGGAGCAGCTGTTATTGGCAGATGACCCTCTCACTGGCTCTAGGGTTCTCACACACATAGTGCTGGAGTTCCCAAACATTTTTTTTTCTTTCGTGGTTAATAGTTATCCAAAACAATTTCTTAGGCCCCAACCCACAGATGGAACCCTCCTTGCCTGGCTTCATGGGGCCCAAGCACTTGGAGCTGCAGAATCATATCTTGTGCCCCTGCTTTTTCAGACTAAGACCAACTGCTACCACTGGGACCATCCACTAAAGGAGGGCCACTATTGCTCAGTTGATGCTATCATCTGCTCCATTGTTCCTTCATTTTCTGGATGCTTGAAGCATTGTTAGCAGCTCTTTGGGTTGCTTCTAGTAATTTTACAGATAGTGAAAGTGGAGGACCAGCAGGCATAGCCAAGGATGGTATCTTTGGCTATACAAATTGATAATACAAGAATTCCCATTAGACATCGACCAGTTTATTAATTTGCCATTGGATTAGAAATTCTTTTTTCCAAATAAAACAGCAGTTTATAAAATTGTTTCATTTCCACAATGGATGGTACTCATGTAGCCATGTACTGGTAAGAAATAATTTTTCACTTTTATACCATCACTGTATAAGCTATATGTGACTCTTTTCTCCTCATCAGAGCAATTTCCAGGAAGTGGTGAACATATGTATGTCCATATCTCAAGAAAAGACATAAGATGGAAACACAACCTGGACACCCTCTACTCAAGGTTATCAACATAGACTTTGACCTAAGTTCAGTTCTCTGATGTAGGCTAAATAATCTGGAGTAGTTTTAACAGCTGTAACAGGCCTAGACAATGATGTAGTGCCTGCTGCCGTGCAGGTGTCGTCACTCCACCCACCTGTGCAACTCTCGTCACAGACGATACCCAGAAGCGTCAGGGGACTCCGCCTTCCGGACCAATCACCAGCGTGAACACCACCTTGCAGTGGGTGATGAAGAACCTAGAAGGAAGGAACGTACCGGTTGAGACGTGCGTATCGACCTCCGTCCGGAGTACGGGGCACGTCAGGGGTAGCAGCGACCTTCACCGGCTGGGCGGAAGGTCATCACTGGCCAGCAGGCCTCAGCTACCCAGTTCTCACACACTCGCACTCTCGCATGTTGTGTGGTGAGGGGGGGTCCTCACGTCCGTGAGCAAACCCCCGACCGGTATACGGGGGCGATGACAAAACAGACACAGAGTAATACTTACTCCCAACTTGCTGGTCACCTTGATTGTCGCACCTCTCTGCTCCTGTTGGGGCAAGAAGAGCAGCCTCCCTAACTGCAGGCTACACTAACGGCTAACAACAACTACAGCCAACTACGCCTGCCTGAACAAACTGAGGCTACTGGTTCTATTCCGAACTAGCAGAGACCGGACTAATTAAACACATTCACTAACCAACAAGCCAGTAGAACAATACCCCGGCCCAACAGGTTAACCCCGAATAACCAGTTCTACCTACCGGATGCTGGTCACTGGCCGCTACCTTTCGCTCTCAATAGAGGACGGGAACGGGGGTCCAGAGCAGACGGTTGCCCACTCCAGACAATCGGGAAATAGTGATGTGTGGGACGGGAACGTTACTCCACACTCCCAAATCCCCTGGAGTATACACTGTGTGGGGTCGGTCGGCTCCTCACGCCGGCCACGAATCCCTCGGAAGCTGCCGCACAGCCCACTTCCATCCGATCCTGGCCGGTCCGTACAAAATCACCCAGAGTCCTGTATGATGCAATAAGCCTGGAAGCCTGGGTGAGGGCGCAGGCTTGGAAGCCTGGGTGAGGGCGCAGGCCTGGAAGCCTGGGTGAGGGCGCAGGCCTGGAAGCCTGGGTGTGGGCGCAGGCCTGGAAGCCTGGGTGTGGGCACAGGCCGAGGGCCTGGGGCCTTGGTGTGGGCACAGGCCGGGGGCCTGGGTGTGGGCACAGGCCGGGGGCCTGGGTGTGGGCACAGGCCGGGGGCCTGGGTGTGGGCACAGGCCGGAGGCCTGATTTGGGGCACAGGCAGGAGGCCTGACAACTGTGGCCACAGGCCGAGAGGGCCTGGTTGTCCCCGCAGGCCTAGCGCCTGTCCCTGGTGCTCTAGGGTGGACTATAAGTAAGTATAGGTGGCCCAAGGCCGCCTACCTGTCTCGGTGGGAGAGGCTGCAGCGGGGAGCTTCGTTAGCTCTTTTGCTCTCCACTCGCTGCAGCACTCTCCGCCGGACTTCTGCTGATGGGCGCCTTCCTCCGCTGACGTCTTCCTCCTTGCCGCCGGCTCCGTGGACTCCGACTCCGCTTCCGCCGCCGCCGCCCGATCTTCGGTCTTCTGCTAGGGGTCGTCCTTCTTCCTCAGGAGCTCCTCTTCTGTCTTCATCCGGCGCCCGACTGACTGTTCCCGCTCCGCAGCGTCTCTTATATGACGCTGGGAGCGGGCAGAGCTATGACGCGGCGAGCTCCGATTGGCTCGCCGCGCCGTCTCCCCATTGGCGGCCAAGGCGCGAGCTCTGATTGGCTAGCGCTTGGTGCGCCATTCAAAATGCGGCGACGTGATTGTAGGGGCTTGAATCCTTACGGATGCAAGTCCCTCCAGGCTGGGGCCTACCCGCCGCCGCGCCGAGGCCCGTCGTGTTGCCGTCCGCCGCGACGCACGGGGGAAGGAGGCAACCCCCTTCACATTCCCCCCCCCCCCTTTGTCCTTTGTGGTCCCCACAAAGCAAAAGTCCGACCACACAAAGTTTGGGTCTGCGTAACGGGGGCCCGCAACACCCATATTTGAACGCTGAGAACGTCTTGGTAAGGGAGAAGCGACTACGTCAGTTGGGGGTTGAGTCCTTGATGACTCATCCGGCTGATTCTCCTCGACAGGCAACCACCACTCTTCATCTGGCAGGGGAACAGGAGCTTCCCAGGCAGGAGCTTCAACTCCGTCCACCTCTTCAGGGGATCCAGCATCAATAACCGAATCCAGGAAAGGACAAGGTCGCAGTTTACTCCGATGTAACGTGCGTAGACGTCCAGTTCCTTCAGTAGACTCCACTTGATATACTGGACCACCCGGGGACAAGCGACGGCGAACAATGTATGGGGTAACCTCCCACCGTTCTGACAGTTTTCCCCCCGGGCGGACCTCCCGCACCAACACCCGCTGGCCCACGGCCAGCGGCCCAGGTTCGTGGGACCTCGCAGGTGCATGTTGTTGATCCGCGATAAGCCTTCTAACCAGCTCGTGGGCCGTCTTCAGCCGTAGTCGGTGTTCCTCTACCCATTCGGCAGGGGCCAGGGGAATTTCCTCTTCGGTTCCGGACAGCTGTAAGTCGTGCGCCTCCCGCCCCGGTCGACCAAACAACAACAAAAAAGGGGAAAATCCAGTAGTGTGATGAACTCTGTTGTTATAAGTCCAGACCAGCTCCTGTACATGTTCGGGCCATCGCTGCTATTAGCTCGTTCCAACACGCGGAGCATCTGCAGCAAAGTCCGGTTAAACCTCTCGCAGGCTCCATTTCCCTGCGGGTGGTAAGGCGTCGTACGGGACTTTTGAACGCCATAAAGCTGGCAGAGGCGTTCCATCAGCTGCCCCTGGAAGCAGGCCCCTTGGTCAGAATGAATCCGCTCGGGGCAACCGTACTGCCGAATGAAATGCTCAATGATTGCTCGTGTTGCTGACTCCACAGTTTGGTTTCGGGTCGGGACCACTACCGTGAACTTAGTGAAATGGTTAGTCATCACCAGGGCATACTGGTGTCCACTAACCGACTCCCCAATCAACACGTAGTCAATCATCAGCAACTCCAACGGCCGACTGGTCCGGATCGTCTGGATGGGCACGTGCTGTTCCTGTGGCTTAACTACCGCACACCTCCTGCACTCACGACACACCTGATCCACGACCGCTTGCAGCCGGGGGGCGAAATATTGGCGTCTCAACCAATCTTATGTCTTATGGGGTCCCAAATGGGCCCCCTGCTCGTGCGCCTCTTCCACCAATGCCCGCACCCGGACTTCCGGCACCACCACCTGCTCAACAGTACGCATTTCCTGCTCCAAATAGCATTGCCTCCGCAAGGTACCAGCACAGACCCGCAACTGGTCCCAACGACGCACCACCTTCCTACAGAATCCGGTCAGCCCATCCTGTTCTCGTCGAGATGGCAGATGACCCCTCTGTATCCACTGCCGAATAAGGTCCAAACCCTCGTCAGCCTGTTGCTCCTGTGCCCAGTCCATTTCCGTGTACCTGAGTAAGGCAGTCCGGGCGTTCTGTTGACACAACTCTCTACCAACGGGCTGCCGCACACGAGTTAGATCCGGCATTTCCTCCCCACCATCGTCTTCTTCCTCACCAGACTCTGGGAGTTCCACTGGGAAGCGAAACAGGGCATCCGCATTGGTATTACTCTTCCCCGAACAATAACGAATCTTGTAGGAAAACTTGGCCAACCTGGCCACCCACCGTTGCTCTAGGGCACCCAGCTTGGCAGTCTCCAGGTACGCCAAGGGGTTATTGTCCGTGAAGATGTCCACGTGAGCGGCAGTCAAGTATTCCGCAAATTTCTCAGTTACTGCCCACACCACCGCCAGCAATTCCAGCTTGAAGGAACTGTAGTTGTCTGGGTTCCTCTCGGTCTCTCGCAAGCTACGACTGCCGTAAGCAATCACCCGCTCCTGTCCATCCTGAACTTGAGCCAAGTCCGCACCCAACCCCTGCAGACTTCCATCCGTGTATAAAATGAAGGGCTTCTCAAAATCTGCATACCCTAACACCGGAGCTTCCGTGAGACTTTCCTTCAGTCGGTTAAAGGCCAGGTCCTGTGCTTCTCCCCATGTCTCCAGGGTGGCTTTCCTCGTGGTCGCAATCCCTCGAAGCAATGCATGTAGGGGTTCCGCGATCCGGGCAAAATCCTTGATGAAGCGTCGGTAATACCCCACCAAACCCAGGAACGCCCGCAGTTCCGTGACAGTGGTGGGCACCTTCCACTCCTGAACTGCCGCAACCTTGCTGGGGGTTGGGTATACCCCATCGCGGGACACCACATGCCCGAGGTACTCCAAACTGGATTTCAACAGATGGCACTTGCGAGGTTTAAGCTTCAGACCATACTCCTCCAACCGCTGGAGAACCATGTCAAGTCGAGCAAAGTGTTCTTCCAAGGTTGCTGCAAACACGATGATGTCGTCCAGGTAAATCAGTAAGGCCTCAAAATTCAAATCTCCCAAACATCTCTCCATCATCCGTTGGAACGTGGCATTGTTCAACCCAAGCGGCATGCGACAAAATTCGAACAATCCCATGGGAGTAACGAACGCGGTCTTCTCTCTATCCTGTGGGGCCACAGGTACTTGCCAGTATCCACTGGCCAGGTCCAAGGTTGAAAAGAATTTTGCATTGCCCAACGCGGCTAGTGACTCCTCGATCCTAGGGAGAGGGTAAGCATCCCGGACTGTGCAACTGTTCAACTTCCGATAGTCTACATAGAAACGGATGGTCCCATCCTTCTTTCGGACTAGAACTATGGGTGCAGCGCATGGTCTCTTACTCTCCTGGATCACGCTATTGTCCAGCGTCTGACGCAGCATTGTCTTTACTTCTTGATACAAACGGGGAGGTATCGGCCGATACCGTTCTCGAACAGGGGGGGGGCGTCTCCGGTGCGAATCTCATGTTGCAGGTCATCCGTGTATCCGAAATCCTCCTCATGTCGCGAGAAAACTTTCTGCCGATTCCAGAGCATCTGGTCCAACTTGGCCACGTCCCCGGCCGCGCACTCTTCTAGCGACACATCCATCTGTGTTCGGATAACCGTACCGTTCCAGTCGGGGCTGGCCCCTTCCAGCTCTTCCACTCGGACAGACAATGCCCATGCTTCCGAAGCCTCTGGCTGTAGAGAGAGTTTTCGCATCCCATGGATACTACCTTCACGAATCGCCACCACCTGAGCGATGACTGCCCCTGCCGGGATTCGACAAAGCTGGTCGGTGAGGTTACAGAAGCGGACGGAGATCTTTCCCCCGGTCACCACCGACACGGTGCGCGCCACCATCACCCCAGACCCTACCCCCAGCACATCTGTTGGCTCTACCATTACCTCCATGCCATTTAGGCTCTGGTGAGTCCGTACCTCCAAAGGGATAAGGATCTCTTGAGGAGGGGGTAACTCCAGGCGCTGGTGGTGACCACTCTTCAAAAGGCCCAGGTGTTCATCGATAGCCCCTAGGCCCCTGGCTCCTTGTTGTCGTCCCACCTGTTGGAGAGCCTGCTGGACTGGACGCTGAACTCCCAGACTCTTCCAATATCGTGGTCCATTTTCCTGGAATAACAGCTGATCGAGATGTCGGAGCACATTCATCCCGAGGATCACTGGGCCATGGCTCAGTCCGGGACTACTAACTACCAGCAGCCCCTTTCTGCCCAGGTTTTGGCCACAGACTTCTATTTCCATCCACACCACCCCCACCACAGGGATGGGCAGGTTATTAGCCGCCGTGAGGGTAATGAAGCTCTCGGACACCTCACCCTTGAGGTGAGCGTAGTGTGCCAGAAAACAGGCCTCAGACATGGTAGATACCTGAGAGCCGGTATCCAACAGGCAGGACTGATCTTTTTCCCCAAGGCGGCCGACTACTATGGGACACTCTCCTACCAATTCAGCCTGTTCGTTAATGGCTGACTTCCCCTCATCGCTCTCCCTCACGGGTGGTCCCGTTACCGCGAGGGAGGTCAGTTTAACTGTGCCTCCGGGATCGCTACCGTACAGGTTCGGGCAATATGCCCGTACTGATGGCAGCGGTAACAACGAGGGCCCCGGCCCTCTCCAGGACGGCTATCTGGCCCAGTGCTCCGTCCACGTGGCCGTCTGGTGTCCCTCTCTCGGGACCTGGACTCCGTACCCTGGTGGTCCCGCCGGTACACTTCGTCCCGCAGTTGGGCGACTTCTTCCCTCATCTATTTGGTCACCCGGAGGAAGGTTTCTTTTAGATCTTGCACACAGGTTTCCAATGGGTTAGTTTCCTTGCTAGCCACTGGCGCGGACACCGGTTGCACCCATTGAGGGAACACAGCGTGAGGTCCGTAATTGGCATTGCGATCCCTGGCTACGGCATCAATTTCTACCTGATGGAAGGTCAAGGTGTCATCCTGGGATATTTTATCCAGCATGACCTGCCTCAAGGGCACATTCCTGAGTCCCATGGCGAACTGGTCCCGTAATATCTGGCTGGTGTTGGTGAGTGCCCCAAACCCATCGGGATCCTTTCGACGCACTTCTCCCATCATCTCCTGGAGTGCGTTGGCGTACTGGGGTATGGACTCGTCCTCCCTCTGGAACCGGCCAAACAGGCGCTGCCGGAGGGTTCCCGCTGAGGAGGCGTCCCCGTAGATATCCCCCAGTATATCGTAGATCTCCTCCAGTTCCTCACGTTCATCTTCAGGTCGTAAGAGGATCGTCCGGCGAGCCTCGCCTTCCAGGGAATTCAGGGCGAGGGGCACGTGCAGGTCGTCGGGCACCCGGTAGATAAGGAAAGTTGCCTCTAGGCGGGCTTTCCAGTCCTCCAAGGTCATATTGCGCCAGTCATACCGAGGTAGGTGGGTGAGGGCTGGCCCGAAGTTGAGTCGACGGGATGACCTCCGTCGCTCATCGTCCATCCCACCCCGGGCCACCTGAGTGGAACTGACATCTGAGTCCCTCCGGGTGGATCGTCGTGGCTCATCCCCCAACGTCTTCTCGGCGGCGAGCTGTGACTGTTCTTCGTCCATCCTGCCGACTACGCCAAGTGTAACAGGCCTAGACAATGATGTAGTGCCTAGTCAAAAAAATATGTGAAATAGTAACTTGCGCCCTAGCTGCAGCTCGGTAAACCACCAAAGAAGGAGCACCACTCCTTTCTAGAACTAGTGAGGGTCTACCTATAGATACTAGAAAAGAAGAAATTAATACCCCGGCTAATTACAATAAGCCACGGGAACAGAGAACCAGGAGAATTAATCATAGAGCAGGAGGGAGGCCAAAGATGTGGACAGATAAGGGCTATGGACAATATAGGGATGGACGGAATGATGGGAATAGAGTAGAGTATAATCAACCTAAATATTTAGATGATAAAAGAACATACCCCAGAAGGGAGGAAGCGAATCCCTCTAGAAGAGATCCGGGTGTATATAAGCAAAGATATACATATAGAGAGAAGGAATTCAGGGACTCTAGGGAGGAGGTGGAACAAGATTCCCCTAGAAATAACCCGCATTTTTTAGGGAGAGGTCAGAGGACAAATGGAAGGTGGAGGTAAAAACCCCTAAGAAACGTGGTAGAAGAGGGGGGGAAATGAGGACATTAAATTCTAAAAGAAGATGTAAGAGGAGAAATTTAATACCATCTAATAGTACACCATTAAATAGGAATGTGGAAGAGGAATGCCCCGCGTCCAAACCTATTATTAAAAACATCACCAGGGTTCACAATCTGAGTGATTACCAATTAACAGCACAAGAGACTAGCATACTTGAGAAAGGTTTAAAGTTTGCTCCTTCCAATCGGTGTGACAAGTTCAATGTGTTTGTTGATGTGGAGAGATTTATCAGACGTCTTACCTTAAAAAGGTTTTTTGGCGAGAAACCAGAACAGGAGGTCCCCCAGAATGAGGGCCAATTTAAATTAAAGCGGAAGTCTACTTTCTATCCGAAGCATAAAAAGGGTAGCTTCATTGAGGCATTTGAAAAAGCTGTAAAAAATGATTTAGACAGTATTGAATTAAAACCAAATAGAAGAATGAATTTGACAAAGGCTGAGCGTGGGGCCATCAAATCTCTAAGAGAGAATAATAACATAGTCATCAAACCCGCTGATAAGGGGGGCAGTGTGGTGGTTATGAATGTAGAGGATTACAATATGGAGGTGTTTAGACAACTGCAAGAGGGGGAAACATATAAAAAACTTAGAACAAATCCAGGGGCAAGTATCATGGATAAATTAAAAACCTTCTTGGCATTATACCTATCAAAAGGGGTTATAGAGGAGGATGATATGAAATATATGACTATCGATAACCCGTCTATACCAGTGTTATACATACTCCCTAAAGTACACAAGAATAAGGAAAAACCTCCAGGACGCCCCATAGTGGCGGGTACTGATTCATGCCTCTCTAATTTATCACAAGTCTTGGATAGGATATTGCAGCCTATGGTGCAATCCACTCGTTCTTACCTCAAAGATACTATAAATATCATAAATAAGTTAATGAACGTTAAATGGGAACCTGGATTTTTAATGGTTACAGCAGACGTACAGTCGCTGTATACCATTATAGAACATAAACATGGTCTAGAAGCCACGGAGTTCTTTCTCAACAGAGATATGGTAGATATAAATAAAAAAGAATTCATCCTGGATGGTATCTCTCTTATTTTGAAAAATAATTTTTTTTGGTTTCATGATGCTTTTTATCTACAGCTTACAGGAACAGCTATGGGCACCAGGCTGGCACCCAGCTATGCCAATCTTTTTATGGCCCATTGGGAAGAACAAGCTGTATGGGGGGGCCATCAGCTGGGTGCCGGTCTGGTGTCCTGGCATCGGTATATTGATGATGTCATATTTGTGTGGGGTGGTGGTCGGAGTTCTCTAGACACCTTCTACACACATCTTAATGACAATCAATTCAACATAAAATTCACGTTTGAAATAAGTGAAGTTGAGGTAAATTTTTTGGATTTGAGGATATATGTTGAGGACGGTATCATTAAAACCAGCAATTACATGAAGAGTACGGATTGTAACTCTTTCATAGATTATACCAGTAATCATCATCATAATTGGCTGCGGAGTATTCCTGTCAGTCAATTCCATCGTATTCGACGGAATTGTACAGACATAAAGGAATATGAACAGCATGCCAACATTTTACAGGAACAGTTCCAAGAAAAGGGTTATGATTTAGACACAATAAAAAAAGCAAGAGATGCAGGTGCGAGCCTAAATAGAGAGGTATGTTTGAATGGTAAGAGCAATGATAAACGGAGAGCAAATCCTAGGAATAGAGGAATAACATTTATCACGGACTTTAATAGTCAATATAAACAAGTTGAAAAAATCCTTAAACAACATTGGGATATTTTAACTAGAGATCCGATGTTAAAAGATCATATATCAGATCGACCAAGTTTTACGTATAGGAAGGCAAGAAATTTAAAAGAAAACATTGTGAGTAGTGTATTAGTGGCACCAAGAATGAAAACCAGGGTTAAATCTAAAGGTTTTTTCAGATGCGGCATGTGCATAATGTGCCGCAACTGTAAGGGAAAAGGAAATAAGATAACAGAATATAGATCAACGCAAACAAATTTGGTGTATCCCATTAAGGAATTTCTGACTTGTTCTACAAAAAATTGTGTATATTTATTGGAGTGTTCTTGTGGCTCACAATATGTGGGACGCACCACGAGAGCACTCAAGGTACGCATGGCGGAACATGTCCGCAATATTAAAAAAGGACTAGACACGCACAGTGTCTCATTACACTTTAAGAATGTACATAATTGCAATATTAATCATTTGGTAAATTTTTGCGCAATCATGGGTATTCAACCGAATTGGTGCAAAAATGATGATGACATAAGATTGGCTAAGGCAGAAATAAGAAAGATCTATGAATTGAGGACTCTATATCCCAATGGCCACAATATGGATTTTGAAACTAAGTGGTTTCTATAAACCAATACGTAAATATGTTAAATATTGGGACTCTTATATCTGTACTCATTATATTTAGGCTCTGTTGTTTGATTGAATAATATCACATCGCAATAAATAGATTTATATATTGAGGTAAAGTGTGAAGTAGGTTAATAGAACCATTATATGGATAGGCTGAATGCTAATTATTAATGTATTGATGCTTGTCCGTATCTTTTCACATGTATCTGGGTATGGATGGGGACGATACGATGGTGCGGTACACAGTAAACGAAATGAACTTCCTGGGTTGCGTTTCAACAACCGGAAGTCGGCCGCATCACATGACGGGAACTTCCGCTTTTGAAAGACTCGCTGGCGGCGGAGATCGGGGACGTGAGGTCTCCATGACAACCAATGTAAACAGGAAGAACGTCAGCGGAGATCAGTAGAACATGTGACTACACAGCAGTTGGATCAAGTATAAATCATGGACGTTAGTATCCAGGACGGAACCGCACACCTTATTTATAATGGTCACCTTATGGATCCAGTACTATTTTTGGATGCAACCAATTATGTTATAATACGTATTTTTATCGATGTGTTTTAATGTGTATAGCTTATGGGCAGCTTATTTTAAAGATGTATATTTGTACTATATGTGAATATAGGTTTTTAGTCCATATTTGTATGATATATGAATTATTTTTGATGGTGGAACCTGATTGGCGGAGGAGGACATGGAACACAGCCAGAGGGGTATAAAGAGACCAGGGGGGTCACTTCCACTACACACCCTGAGGAAGGATTTTGTATCCGAAACGCGTTGGTGGACTTACACAGGAGGACCCTAGGCTGAACCACACCACGTATGTTGGTACAACTATTTTTGGGCAGGGATTATTCCAACCTATATTGGCTGGATGCAAAATAATTTTTCCTTATTCCATTCGAAGGGTACCAGTGGAAGTGGCCTCACCTTTTCTCATATAGGGAACCTCCTGTTTATGGGTTTTTTGGTTATTTTTTGTTTTGTGGATGCATTCTATTTTTTATGAATTTTTAACTGATCAAAAAATTTTTAAGCAATAAAAAATCATTATTTTTCTGGCGGGAATTGCCATTTTATTGATTGCCCTGGAGCCATTGGTGTGGGGGTACCTGAGGTCGAGGACAGAAGTCAGGACCAAAAAGATACCTTTCAGCGCATATAGGGCTTGATATAAAGGTAAGCCTGGTGCAGATGGGTGACCTATTATAAAGTTGATGTGACAAGGTGTATTAAGAAGTTATCCATATATCAAGCATTGTGGAGTAATCAATTTGAGTGAGAGGTCCGAAATAGAAGCAAGGACCCAAAGATACCTTTCAACGCATATAGGGCCCATTATAAAGGTCAGTCTCCAACAGCAGGGACTCTAAAGATCGATTGGGAACAAGAGAATTTACTAATGGATATGTTATGCAATATGTCTTCTCTTTGAGGAACAAGAAAGTGTACGGATCAAAATTGTGTATAGCAGCGCTGGGAGATCGCCCCTCTATGTTACAATGATGTAGTGCCTGCTGCCGTGCAGGTGCCGTCACTCCACCCACCTGTGCAACTCCCGTCACAGACGATACCCAGAAGCGTCAGGGGACTCCACCTTCCGGACCAATCACCAGCGTGAACACCACCTTGCAGTGGGTGATGAAGAACCTAGAAGGAAGGAACGTACCGGTTGAGACGTGCGTATCGACCTCCGTCCGGAGTACGGGGCAAGTCAGGGGTAGCAGCGACCTTCACCGGCTGGGCGGAAGGTCATCACTGGCCAGCAGGCCTCAGCTACCCAGTTCTCACACACTCGCACTCTCGCACGTTGTGTGGTGAGGGGGGGTCCTCACGTCCGTGAGCAAACCCCCGACCGGTATACGGGGGCGATGACAAAACAGACACAGAGTAATACTCACTCCCAACTTGCTGGTCACCTTGATTGTCGCACCTCTCTGCTCCTGTTGGGGCAAGAAGAGCAGCCTCCCTAACTGCAGGCTACACTAACGGCTAACAACAACTACAGCCAACTATGCCTGCCTGAACAAACTGAGGCTACTGGTTCTATTCCGAACTAGCAGAGACCGGACTAATTAAACACATTCACTAACCAACAAGCCAGTAGAACAATTCCCAGGCCAAACAGGTTAACCCCGAATAACCAGTTCTACCTACCGGATGCTGGTCACTGGCCGCTACCTTTCGCTCTCAATAGAGGACGGGAACGGGGGTCCAGAGCAGACGGTTGCCCACTCCAGACAATCGGGAAATAGTGACGTGTGGGACAGGAACGTTACTCCACACTCCCAAATCCCCTGGAGTATACACAGCGTGGGGCCGGTCGGCTCCTCACGCCGGCCACGAATCCCTCGGAAGCTGCCGCACAGCCCACTTCCATCCGATCCTGGTCGGTCCGTACAAAATCACCCCGAGTCCTGTATGATGCAATAAGCCTGGAAGCCTGGGTGAGGGCGCAGGCCTGGAAGCCTGGGTGAGGGCGTAGCAAATTCCTTCCTTACCTCTTTATTTTTCTTGCCTTCTTTATTTCTTTTAGTTCTCATACACAAACATTTTTTTTCTTCCCATCATTGGGGGTAATTCTGAGTTGATCGCAGCAGGAACTTTGTTAGCAGTTGGGCAAAACCATGTGCACTGCAGGGGAGGCAGATATAACATGTGTAGAGAGAGTTAGATTTGGGTGGGTTATTTTGTTTCTGTGCTGGGTAAATACTGGCTGCTTTATTTTTACACTGCAATTTAGATTGCAGATTGAACTCACCACACCCAAATCTAACTCTCTCTGCACATGTTATATCTGCCTCCCCTGCAGTGCACATGGTTTTGCCCAACTGCTAATAAAGTTCCTGCTGCGATCAACTCAGAATTACCCCCATTGTCCCTTCTTTATCCCTGTTGAATAACACATGATGACCATCTGGCCAATCTACTCTCACCTGTTTCCCATTTAGAAGAGTTTTTAATAACAGAGATTTACAATAACAGCAAATAGAGAACAAATGAAGAGTCACAGACAAATAGCTAATTTGCATCACCCAAGGCTACAGATATATATGGCTAATACGGACTAAGGGGCTGATTTAGAACTGCATGCAACCCCATTTGCAGATGGATCTTGTTTAGTGCTGAACATACGCTGGGCCTAACATAGATAACTATACATAAAGTATTATAGACTTATGACAAACATGTTTACACATTAAGGGCCTCATTTCTTAGTATGGATGCAAATGGCAATATTTTTTTTTGTATACGGCGCATGTGCAGAAATAAATGTATGCATTTTTGTGTCTCTCTTCCTCTTCTGAGTCAGACAGAACTGTCTGTCTGTCTGTCTGTGACAATGCCATCACACATAACAACCCTGACTTTTGGGAGTGTCATGGACATGTAATGTAATGCTCTGTGTGATTCATATGCGAAAGGGAAGCCTGTTTCTAATATAGCTCTTACATCTAGCATTGGGTTGATACTAATGATGACAAATTGTGGCGGCCGCATAAAAGCAATGGGCAGCACAGGTTTCCACTTGTACATGCATGAAACGCTGAATTAGTTGAAAGGATTTATGCATTAGCATAAGGTAGTAAATCAGGATTCCATAGCAGCCCACTATTACAGCCATTTTACAGGTGACTCAAAATCAACCCTTAGAGCCACAGACAAAAGAGCATTCCAATAGAGCTATACGCTCACAGCTGAACATCACTATTATAGACTAGCAAAGCAAAACAGACAGAAACTTCTAGGAAAACCAATACTCCACTGAGAAAAAAAACGCTCAGGAAGGATATTAGCTTCAACTACAACAGGTATATCAGGGTTTGCTGCAAAAAGGTTAATGCTTACCATTACCAGATACCAGGGGCGGAATGGGATCAAAAACCATCCTGGGAAATTTATGGAAACAGCCCTAATAGGAGGGGGGTCTGTTGAGGAGGTGGAGTCTGTCAAGTGGGGCAGGATTACTACTCATAAGGCCTGATTAAATGCAGGCGCGCAGCAAAATTTTAGGGACGTGGCTTTGTGGGGAAGGGGCGTGGCCACATAATAGTGCCAATTCACGTTACACCACACCACAGAGTAGTGCCGCTTATACACATTGCACCAGGTAGAACCTCCTATACACAGTGTGCCAGGTAGAGCATTTCATACATATTGCGCCAGATAAAGCACGTCTACACTTTGCGACAGGTAAAGCACATTATACACTTTGCTCCAGGCAGAGCACATTATACACATTGCATCAGTAAAGCACATTATACACATTGCACCAGATAGAGCACGTTCTACACTTTGCCCCAGGCAGAGCACATTATACACATTGCATCAGGTAAAGCACATTATACACATTGCTTCAGGCAAAGCACGTTATACACATTGCCAATCTGCCACTGTACAGGCAGATAAAATGCCTATCAGACTGACAGGCATTTTAGCTGACATTGCAGGGTGAGGGTGAGGGTTAGGGTTTGGCTCCGAGAAGGGTCAGGGTTAGGCTGCTGGGGGAGGTTAGGGTTAGGCTGAGGAGAGGAGGTTAGGGTTTGGCTGTAGGCGGGAGGTTAGAGTTAGGCTGTGGGAGGGGGAGGTTAGCGTTAGGCTGTGAGAGGGGAGGTTAGGGTTAGGCTGTGGGAGGGGAGGTTAGGGTTAGGCTGCGGGGGGACGTTAGGGTTAGGCTGAGGGTGGGAGGTTAGGGTTAGGCTGCGGGGGGGAAGTTAGGGTTAGGCTGAGGGGGGAGGTTAGGTTAGGCTGCTGGGGGAGTGTTAGGTTGTGGGTGGGGACGGTTAGGGTAAGACTAGACTAAATTGCACACACAGTAGTAATAATGCCTTTTAGATACAGTATATTGCAGACACAGTAGTAGCATCCCATACACATTTAGCAGCACTGCCACTGTGCCACACAGTAGTGCCCTGTCACTGTCTCCCCCTCCCTCCCTATCAACCCATATGCTGCAGCAGCAGCACTCACCTGCGGAGCTGTCAGTAATGTTGCTTGTTGCCCCTCACTGGCTGGCCGTCACCACCCCCTATGCAGGCGAAGCAGCTCAGATGGCAGCCATTTTTTAAATGCTTCACTGAGCTTCTGCGCATGCACAGAAGCTTCAGTTAATGCTGCCGCGATCGCGGCTGGTGGCCTGCATAGGGGGTGATGGCCAGCCAGTGAGGGGACGACCGGACTGGCCAAACGGAATCCGGTACAGCGTCCCGGCATACCAATCCGCCCCTGCCAGATACATTCACATTAAAAACAGCAATAGCTACTGTATTTGTATTAACTAACTGCATGTTTAGATACACCAGAGTGCACCTTAATCATTCTCTCTCTCTAGAGCAGAGATTCTCAAATTCTATCCTCAAGGCACTCCAACGGTCCAGGTTTTGAGTTTATCCATGCTTGGCCACAGGTAACTTAATTAGCACCTTGGATGGGTGGTCTTCTGTTTGCCGGCGGTCGGGCTCCCGGCGCTCAGTATACCGGCGCCGGGAGCCCGACAGCCGGCATACCGACAATTATTTTCCCTCGTGGGGGTCCACGACCCCCATAGAGGGAGAATAAAATAGTGTGGCGCGCGTAGCGCGCCACCGTGCCCGTAGCGTGGCGAGCGCAGCGAGCCCGCAAGGGGCTCATTTGCGCTCGCCAAGCTGTCGGTAAGCCGGCGGTCGGGCTCCCGGCGCCGGGATGCTGGTCGCCGGGAGCCCGACCGCCGGCCAGCCGTAGTGAACCCCTTTGGATATACTTAAAATCTGGACCTTTTTTGGTGCCTTGAGGACCGCATTTGAGAACCTCTGCTCTAGGGATTTAAATATCCTATACTGTCAGTTAGGATTGGAGACACATGGGGCAGGAATTCAGAGTCACTGGTCTTCACAGGAAACATACTGTAGGCTCCCATATTCCCATCTGGACAGTGTAATAACACAGCAACCAATAGGGATTGTCAGTTAATCCAGTACAATAGGGATCAGGCAGATACGATACTATGGCCCATATTTATCAAGCCTTGGAGAGTGATAAATAGCGCTGTGATAAAGGCCCAGCCAATCAGCTCCTAAATGCAATGTCACGGGCTGTGTTTGAAAAATGACAGGAGCTGATTGGTTGGTACTTTATCACTGTGCAATTTACCATTCTCCAAAGCTTGATAATCTGAGTCAAAGTTTATAGACAAAAGAATTTAAGGTCAAGATCACAGACAAAGGTTCAGGAACAGGAGTTACACCAAAGGTCAGATACACAAAAAAAAAATCAAAATAACAAGAAAACACAAGAGTACTGGAATAAAGGAGACCTAATAATCTTGCAGTATACTAAGAACTGAGCAGGTTTAAATAGAGCGCATAATTTGAATTTGGCAAGATGACATAAGCAGTTACATGACCACAGATTAAAAAAGACTTAATTTCCATACTGTCACCACCACCGTGATCAGATCTACAAGAAGCCAAGACTGTCCTTGAGCACTGCAGCCTGCTGGAAAAAGTGCACATTGGATCACTGAAACCTAATTGCCCCCATTAGGTAGAGGCAATCAAATTCATCTTGATGTTGAATCTTGATAGTTGTTGGAGGAGCAGGAGGAAAGACAACCACCTAATAACAAGAAGGGATTTCTGGCAAACTTACAAAAGCTGTTTTTGTTTTTTAGAGACTCGCGACTTTACCACCATGAGAAACCTGGAGGGAGGAAGGGAAGCCCCATCTATATTTCAGCTCGAGTTTCCTGAGAGAGTCTGTAAGAGGCTTCAAGGCTCGACGTTGTTGTAAAGTCGACCAGGCAAGGTCAGGAAATATCTGGATCTTATCTCCTTGAAAGTCAATGCTATCCAACTGACGGGCCGACCTCATTATTTCCTCTTTTTGGACATAATAGTGGAGCCTGCAAATCACGTCTCTTGGTCTGTCAGAAGGCAAGCCGCGGGGACGGAGGGCTCGGTGGGCTCTATCAAATATAATGTCCTTGTTCGGATCCAGGTCAATAAGTTCTCCAAATATCGTAGTTAAGGCCGCTGTCAGGTCAGCCTGTTGAACGCTCTCAGGTAGGCCCCTGACTCTGATATTATTTTGCCGGCTGCGATTATCCATATCCTCAATACGCGATTTTAGAAATGAGATATCGTCCCGTTGATGAGACAGCACCTCCCGAAATTTGGTCAGAGAATCCACATTAGACGATTCGTGGCGTTCCAGGACATCGACACGGGTCGCAACTTGGGACATATCTTGTCGGAGCGCTGTCACTTCCCGGGTGATGGTGGAAAGCAAGCGAGTCTCCAAGGCTGAGAAATCATGCTTCGTGGGGAGTGTCCTAACATGAGACAATATCTCGCTTATCTCCACAGACAGAGAGGAGGCCTGTGGAGGCAACGGAGTCTCAGGGGATGTCATTTCGACCACCAGGCCGTGTATATTCGGAGAGGTCGGGACAGTAGAGGAAGTAGCGGGGATTGAGGTTGGAGTAGTTAAGAACTGACGTAGGTCCGACGAATGTCGGTTCGCAGGGGATGGGATCGCGTCCGGCTTGGTCTTGGCCTTCTTTATCTTTGTCCCTCTCACCATGAGATCGGTCTTCAAATAAAGCAGTATATAGTTACACTTTCACATATCCTCGGCAGTATGAAACATGTGGGTCGTCACCGTGCAAGAGCCCCCACATGGTCTTGGGGCAGCATCAGGCAGGCAGGCACATAGCTAGGGCACCATATGTCGACTCACAATGGCCGAGCATCCGACTTGGTCTAATTGAGGTGTCTCTGCTGGACACAATGTGTTAGAAAATACGTTGCTACGACACCACTCCACAGTGTTATAAATGAATGGCGGCAGCGGGTGGAAGGCTGTGTGGAGACCACTGGGTAGGGAACCGGCTGGTGCAGGTACCTGAATGAGTGTAAGGATGGATGGATGGATGGGGGGGGGCACTTTAGCAAGTGTTAGGTGGCCAAAAGGTATGTGTAGCCCAGCTTTATGTGCACCTCTCCCCCCCCTTCCCTTGCTTGGGCACTTCAGATCACTGATACTTTTACTTCTGGGGGCCCAGCGGGAGAGAAAAACTTTCACTACTTCAGCCGAGACCAAGATGGCCGCCGGGCGCCCGCCGGCGCCGTCCCGCACGGCGAGTCTCAGAGTCCCCGTCGGGCGGAAACGAGCCGCACACAGCTGGCAGCCGGGAGACACTCCTAGCCGCGGGCAGCGGCTAGCGGCAGTGAGGGGAACGGAGCTCCGGAGGAGGTCCGCGCCCCAAGCTGTGGGTCCCGGAACCGTCCCCGGCGTGAGGATATACTCGAGGCCCCGGCTTCCGTGCTCCCCGTAGGCCGCAATCCGCAGGAGCAGTAAAAACTGCTCCCCGATTCCGCGGCACCTCGGGGGGGTTCAGCAGGGGGTACTGGAGGGGCAGGGGGGGTATTGGGGCGGATGGGAGGGTTTTGGAGAGCCAAATATATATATTATGAGCTGCGGATCTCGGGAGCTCAGTGAGAACACAGCTGCTTCCTTCAGCAGCCAGACCACGCCCCTGTTTTTGTTTTTTAACTTAAAAGCAACTTGTAAAATTTCAATACAGCAATTGACAAATTTAATTCTTGGAACACAAAGGGGTAAATTTAACGCAGATGACTACACTCTATATATAATTGTAAATTAGGAACAGGGCATATTTTATTGTCTGCAATAAAATTATACAGAAAAGAGGTCTTCTATTCTTGATTTTGGTCCAGAATAGATCAACAGCTGGAATCTCAGAAGAGCAAGTTTGGAAAGAGGAGGGTGTCATCTGTATAAGAGTAAGAATGGATAGACAACAAGGGTATCATGGTAATTATTACTCTGCCCATGGTAATAAATCCACTTAAGCATCTCGACTAGCAGACACAAAAATCTTTTTTACGTTTTTCAGATTCATGTTGACTTTCTCCATCAGTAACATCTGACTGTGTATGGGATAAGCCATAGAGAAGTTGGGATGAATATTAAACCTTTTATACAGACACCTTCAGAATTTAGAAAGAATATGAACTTTTGAATCAGTGAAGATTTCACATGGGCATTTGCTTGATAAAAAAGGAAAAGTTGCCATTGAAGGAGCACAGGGCCTAATTCGTGTTTGAATGCACGCGAAAATGCAGCTGCGATTTTCCTGGCTCGAGATATGCTAAACATCACAAGTGAAGCTGCTGTCCAAAAAAGGGTATAAACCTCTACTGAAGCCATCGCAAAGTCCTCAGTAAGTGCATACACATATGCAGCATTGACGCAATAATGAGAAACATCGACTCCTGAGTAAGTCAATGGTCACTCAGACTATGCTCGACAGAAGCGATGCTGGTGCCATGTTTCTTTACATACATGATTGCAGCTGAAGGCATATACATGCCCCGCCATCATCCATAACACACCTGCATTTTTGCTTCTACTCCAGGTTACCTCCCCCAAACGTTCCCTTCTTTGCAATCAGTCTGCGTTATAAATCTCACTGTGTGCACAGTGCGATCGCACAGTATGCACAGTCTGCCGATAATCGCTCAGTTGCATGATTATTGGAATCGCGTACAAACATGAATTAGACTGAGAGAGGACTACAATTAACAGACTTTGAGAAGAAGTCCACCACAACTCAAATATTGTCATAAACCTTGTTGGGAGGTAAATAGGTGATAAAATCCATTCAGATGTATTTAGACCATGGTATGGTATGGGTAGAGGTAGCAATGGAATGAAAAATAAGCTGTTGACATGTCTTATGTTGGGCACAGTGTGCAGAGGCAGTCCTTTGATATGAGATCTTGGGTCTTACTGACCCCAGCATGACCAGCAAAGTGAGAAGAGGGAGCTAGAATTCTAATCTTGGGGCTGGATCATTATGTATCATGTACCAGTAGGATGGCTGGTGTAGGATCAGTAGGATGGCTGGTGCCTACTCCTGCACAATCCGCCATAAAGATCCTGTTACTGCAGATTGCTCTGCTTCATTTGCAACAAGCGAAGCTCCGGAGTCCTTGCGGCCACCTCTAGTGTTCCCATCTTTGGGCTGTGAGCTGCAGGCATCTTCCACAGCTCCTCTCCTGTCCTCCTGTGTACCTCCCATCTGCTGAGCCGAGATGCTCACTGAAGTCACCTGTCGGCTACAGCGATTGTCCTTCTTCTGCCGGTGCATGAGTTGAGGACTCATTCATCATTCCCTGTGTGTTCTGGAGTCTACAGCACATAGTGAAGTGTTCCAAACAGGGTTGTCCTGGCGGCCATCTTCTTTCTTGTAGACACCAGAGCATACAGTGCAAGAGCCATCTTTTCTGCCAGGACCTGCAACCATACTCTACCTCCAGAGCAGTGGCGGAACAAGCAAGCGGTGGGCCCAGGTGCGACAAAATGCTTTGGGCCCCCCCCCCATCCAAGTCCACCCCGGGGGCAGTGCGCGCCGTAGGCGCGCGCAAAAATACATAGTGGCGTGGCTTCGTGGGGAAGGGGTGTGGCCACAAAATAATACGAACACAGTAGTCTCCATTATTCAAATTACGCCGCACAGTAGCACCACTACACCAGGTAGAGACCCTTTTACACCTTACAGCGAACAGATTCCTCTTTTTACACATTACAGCAGACAGCGTGCCCTTTTTACACATAACGGCAGACAGCGTGCCCTTTTTACACATAACGGCAGACCGCGTGCCCTTGTTACACATTACGGCAGACAGCGTCCCCATTTTTACACATTACGGCAGGCAGATTCCTCCTTTTTACACATAGCAGCAGGCAGATTCCCCATTTTTACACATAGCGTCAGGCAGCCCCCCTTTTTTACACATTACGGCAGGCAGATTCCTCCTTTTTACACATAGCAGCAGGCAGATTCCCCATTTTTACACATAGCGTCAGGCAGCCCCCCTTTTTTACACATTACGGCAGGCAGATTCCCCATTTTTACACATAGCGTCGGGCAGATTACCCCTTTTTACACATAACGGCAGACCGCGTGCCCTTGTTACACATTACGGCAGACAGCGTGCCCTTTTTACACATTACGGCAGACAGCGTGCCCTTGTTACACATTACGGCAGACAGCGTGCCCTTTTTACACATTACGGTAGACAGCGTGCCCTTGTTACACATTACGGCAGACAGCGTGCCCTTGTTACACATTACGGCAGACAGCGTCCCCATTTTTACACATTACGGCAGGCAGATTCCTCCTTTTTACACATAGCAGCAGGCAGATTCCCCATTTTTACACATAGCGTCAGGCAGCCCCCCTTTTTTACACATTACGGCAAGCAGATTCCCCATTTTTACACATAGCGTCGGGCAGATTACCCCTTTTTACACATAACGGCAGACCGCGTGCCCTTGTTACACATTACGGCAGACAGCGTGCCCTTTTTACACATTACGGCAGACAGCGTGCCCTTGTTACACATTACGGCAGACAGCGTCCCCATTTTTACACATTACGGCAGGCAGATTCCCCTTTTTACACATAGTGGCAGGCAGTCCCCCCTTTTTAAACATTGCGGCAGGTAGTCCCCCCTTTTTACACATTGCGGCAGGCAGTCCCCCCTTTTTACACATTGCGGCAGGTAGTCCCCCCTTTTTACACATTGCGGCAGGCAGTCCCCCCTTTTTACACATTGCGGCAGGTAGTCCCCCATTTTTACACATTGCGGCAGGCAGTCCCCCCTTTTTACACAGTGCGGCAGGCAGTCCCCCCTTTTTACACATTGCGGCAGGTAGTCCCCCCTTTTTACACATTGCGGCAGGCAGGCACAAGAAAGAAAGAAGGAAAGAAAAAGAAAGAAAGAAAGAAAGAAAGAAAGAAAGAAAGAAAGAAAGAAAGAAAGAAAGAAAGAAAGAAAGAAAGAAAGAAAGAGAAAGAAAGAAGAATTATACTTACCCTCAGGCTCCTCGGTGCAGCTGCGTCAGACGACGATTCCCGGGCAGTAGAGAATGAGGAGGAGGGAGCCGGAGGACGGAGCCGCAGCAGCGCTTTGTTACTGGTGGAGGCGCTGCTGCTGCTGCCCCTCTGCTTCCCTATAGGCTGTTCTCGGAAGACAGCCTATAGGGAAGCAGAGGAGCAGCAGCAGCAGCGCCTCCACCAGTAACAAAGCGCTGCTGCGGCTCCGTCCTCCGGCTCCCTCCTCCTTCCCCCGTCTGTACCGCTGCTCAGCTCCTATCTCCGGGCGGCTGTGCGCTGCGGGCAGCGGTTGCCTGCAGCGCACAGCGGCATGTAATGAGTCAGTTTGACTCATTACATGCTTGGGCCCCTGGACAGAGGCGGGCCCCAGTGCAGTGCACTGCCTGCACTGCCGGTAGTTCCGCCTCTGCTCCAGAGCTTGTATTTGAGGTGGCTATTCCTTACAGCACATTAACATTGGGGTGGAGAGTCATCCCCCCCCCCACCCACACACACACACACACACACACACACACACACACACACACACTGACCTTCCTTGTTTATTATCCACCTACCTCTCTTTCTTTCTCCCCCACAACACATTTTTACTTATCTGCATATTGAGACTTTGCTGGGCCTGTAATATTTTCAACCTACAAGGCTCCTGGACATTTCTGTATAGTGACTGTGCCATTTATATACACTGTCATGTTGTGCCTTGGACGCTGATATTGCTGATATTACATGTGCCCTACCCCCTGCTGAAGATTCTGTTTTCTGAAAGAAATATGGTAAATTGGGACATTCTGTGTCTGCAGCCAGTAAATTGGAAAAATATGCTTGTAGGTCTACTGTGATCTACCAGATGGTGCACTTGTCCTCAACTGCCTGTGCTGACCTAGTTACAGAGAATCCTCTGTTACTGCAATATGATCTTCTGGCCATATCTGCATTCGATAAGCATGTGATGGTCTAAATTGGGGAGATTTAAGTTGACCTCGCTTTGATTCACCATGATTTACAAAAAATAAGAGAGAGGGTGGGTGAGGCAGAACACAGGATCTCATTTTACAACTTCCATGAAAAGTGCATCTCTTAAAGCCCACATGGCCACGCATAAACACAAGTTGTCTGACCTCAATGGCTACTTGAGACCTAACAATCTCTGTTTTGTGGGCCTTCCTGGGTGTGCTGAAGGATTCTCTACAGCAGTCTGTGTCCTCCCTTCCCATGTCACTGCAGCAGCCTGTGTCTCTCACCCCTATTTCTTTGCAGCAGCATCCTGTGTTTGTGTTATCCCTCCCCCCACCACTTACCTGGTACTCTCCACGGATATTGCTGTTAAATGACCTTCCTGTTTACCTATCAACCTGTCCTACATCTCTTAACCACTTACATCGAACAAGGTACAGGGAACAAACATCTTAGGGAAAGGGTCCATCACTAAGCCACTGAACACCTGTGATACCTACACTCCGAGGTGTTACAAATGCAGTCAATATGCTTTTTCTCTGTGCAATATGTTGTGTATTCTTTCTAAATCATGTTTATGGTGGCCCTCCAAGATTCATTTTAAGGATGTATACCTACTTTCTCCCTGTCTTCAAGTCTCAGGTACTCAGGGCCGGCTTTACCATTAGGCAGCTTTAGGCGGTTGCCTAGGGGCGCCAGCCCCCGGAGGGCGCCACTGAATTCATCTAGCAAAAAACTGAAGGATCTCTCTGTATGCAGCCTTCTCTTTTTACACCTCTTTTTACACTGTGCTGCCTACTGCTGCTGGTCTAATTAGGTGCAGCCACCACTATCAGGCTGTACCACATAGTGCCTCAGTGCTTCCTCCATGCTGACACGTGTAACATCAAGTCATGTGAGGGCACATAGGAGGCGGATATAATTATGGCTCCCGAGGGGTACCCCGTGGTGGCTCCTCATAGTCCTGACACACCTCCTGCAGGAGAGTTGCAGGTTAGGGGGCACCAGGTTGAAGCTTTGCCTAGGGTGCAGAGAGACCTTGCACCGACCCTGCAGGTACTGTTCCTATCTATCAGCTCATCATGCCTGTGAGAAGCTGTGTGATGGAGGAACTTTGTTTGCTCACCTGGAATGTTCGGGTCCACAAATATGACTCTTATGTAGTCTGTTAGTGACCCACCTATATGGTGGGAAGGTACTAGCCCATAAGAATTGTTTGGGATGGACCTACCATTCCACACATTCTTCACATTCCAGAGGGATTAGTTAAGAAACATCTTAATTATACTGTAGATTGGAGTGTGTCCAGACTGACCCTTCTGGTAGGTTTTTTTTCTTAGGGCATGTCTCACCCTCGTCCTCCAGTAATCTTAGCTATTTATTTCTCATACGTCCTAGAGGATGCTGGGGTCACATCAAGAACCATGGGGTATAGACGGGATCCACAGGAGACATGGGCACTTTAAGACTTTCAAAGGGGTGTGAACTGGCGCCTCCCTCTATGCCCCTCCTCCAGACTCCAGTTTAGAAGTTTAGAATCTGTGCCCAGGCAGACTGGATGCACACTGGGGAGCTCTACTGAGTTTCTCTGAAAAGACTTTAAGTCAGGTTTTTTTATTTTCAGGGAGCACTGCTGGCAACAGTCTCTCTGCTTCGTGGGACTTAGGGGAGAGAAGTCAGACCTACATCTGTGAGTTAAAGGATCTGCTTCTTTGGCTACAGGACACCATTAGCTCCTGAGGGTTTGGAACACTAGGTACGCCTAGGGGTTCATTCCCAGAGCCCGCCGTCACCCCCTTGCAGAGCCAGAAGTCAGAAGACAGGTGAGTAGAAGAAGATCAGGAGACTTCAGTGATGGGTTTGAGGTACCGCACAGCGGCCGCGCTGCGCGTCATGCTCCCACACACAATAGCACTGCAGGGTGCAGGGAGCGGGGGGGGGGGGTTGGGGGAGGGCGCCCTGGGCAGCATATAAACCTCATATTTCTGACTGGCAACAGCGGACAGGGTCTGAAGCGCACCAATAAGGGGCGGGGCTTAGCCCTCACAGCACACAGCCCGGCGCCATTTCTCTTCACATGGCTGCAGAGACGCTGGTCCTTCCTCACACTGCTGTAACAAGTAACAGGGTGAAAAACGGGGGGGGGGCACAGCGATTTTGGTGCATTATACTAGATTATAAAAGCGCTGCAGGTCTGGGACATTATCTGTAGTGTTCAGACCGGGTTTTGGGCGCTGGGGTGTGAGCTGGCTATATCTCCCTCTGTGTCTCTCTGACAGGCTTTGCTGTAGGTCTGTCCCCTATAGGCCCAGTGTATCTGCGTGTGGTGGGTGCACATGTGTCGGCATGTCTGAGGCGGAGTGCTCCTCCCAGGAGGAGACTGTGTTGGGGACACAAAAGGTTGTGGGAGTGACCCTGTCGGCACCGCCGACACAGATTGGGTGAATGTTTTGAGTGCTTTGAATGCAAATGTGGCTCTAATTAATAAAAGATTGGATAAATCTGAATCTCAGAACCAGGCTTGGAAGAAATCCGTAGAGGATGTGTTGTTTCGAATACAGACCCCTTCGGGGTCACAAAAACGTTAATTTGTCCAGCTGGCAGACACGGATACCGACACGGACACTGACTCAAGTGTCGACTATAGTGATGCCAGATTAGATCCAAAACTGGCAAAGAGCATTCAGTACATGATTGTGGCTATAACAGATGTATTACATATCACTGAGGACCCTACTGTTCCTGATACTAGGGTCTGTATGTATAAAGGGAAGAAACCTGAGGTAACATTTCCTCCCTCTCATGAACTGAACGCACTTTGTGAAAAGGTTTGGGAAAATCCTGACAAAAAGTTTCAGATTCCCAAAAGGATTGTAGTGGCGTATCCATTTCCCTCTGGGGATAGGGAAAAATGGGAGTCACCCCCCATTGTGGACAAAGCTTTATCACGGCTGTCCAAAAAGGTAGCTCTTTCGTCCCCTGACACGGCAGCCCTAAAGGATCCTGTGGATCGTAGGCAGGAAAGTACATTTTAATCTATTTATATCTCCACGGGTACGCTACTCAGACAAGCCATTGCATCTGCGTGGGTGAGTAGTGCTATCGAAAAATGGGCAGATAACTTGTCATCTGAATTGGATACCCTGGATAGGGATAACATTCTTCTGATGCTAGGTCATATCAGGGACGCTGCAGTCTACCTAAAGGAAGCTGCGAGAGATATTGGCCTCTTGGGTTCACGGGCCAATGCCATGGCAGTCTCAGCTAGGAGAGCATTGTGGATTCATCAATGGAATGCTGATGCTGACTCCAAAAAAGCTATGGAGTCTCTACCATATAAAGGTGGTGTATTGTTTGGTGACGGCCTCGCTGAGTTGGTATCTACGGCTACCGCGGGTAAGTCATCCTTTTTACCTTATGTACCGGCACCACAAAGGAAAGCACACCAGTATCAGATGCAGTCCTTTCGGCCCTATAAATATAGAAAAGGCCGAGGGTCTTCCTTCCTTGCTACTAGAGGAAAGGGAAAGGGTAAGCGATCACCGGCCGTGGCCGGTTCCCAGGAGCAGAAGTCCTCCCCAGCTTCTGCCAAGTCCACCGCATGACGCTGGGGCTCCTCTGCGGGAGTCCGCACTGGTGGCAGCACATCTCAGGCTCTTCAGTCAGTTCTGGGCTCGTTCAGGCCTAGACCCATGGGTTTTAGAAATAGTGTCCCAGCGGTACAAACTGGAGTTTCAAGACGTCCCCCCTCACCGATTTTTCAAATCAGCCTTACCAGCTTCTCTTCCAGACAGGGAAGTGGTATGCGCCGCAATACAAAAATTGTGTCACAATCAAGTCACTGTCAGTGTTCCCCCGTCGCAACAGAGAGAAGGCTTTTATTCAAGCCTGTTTGTGGTTCCTAAGCCAGACGGCTCAGTCAGACCAATCCTGAACCTCAAATCCCTCAATTTCTACCTAAAAAAATTCAAATTCAAGATGGAATCTCTCCGGGCTGTGATCTCCAGTCTGGAGGAGGGGGATTTTATGGTGTCCGTAGACATAAAGGATGCCTAATTACATGTTCCCATTTATCCTCCACATCAGGCTTACCTGAGGTTTGCAGTTCAGGATTGTCATTACCAATTTCAGACGTTGCCGTTTGCTCTGTCCACGGCTCCAAGGGTTTTCACCAAAGTAATGGCCGAAATGATGGTTCTCCTGCGCAAACAAGGAGTCACAATTATCCAGTACTTGGACGATCTCCTGATAAAGGCGAGATCCAGGGACCAATTATAGCAGAACATTATGCTCTCCCTGACAATTCTGCAGCAACATGGTTGGCTCCTAAACTTGCCAAAATCGCAGTTGGTTCCGACGAGACGACTGTCGTTTTTGGGAATGATTCTGGACACAGAATTACAGAGAGTTTTTCTTCCAGTGGAAAAGGCTCTGGAAATTCAGAACCTGGTCAAACAAATTCTGAAACCAGCAAGAGTGTCGATCCATCAATGCACTCGGTTGCTGGGGAAGATGGTGAAGGCCTACGAGGCCATTCAGTTTGGCAGATTCCATGCCAGAGTGTTTCAGTGGGAACTATTGGACAAGTGGTCCGGGTCCCATCTGCACATGCACCGAAGGATAATCCTGTCCTCCAATACCAGAATGTCACTCCTGTGGTGGCTACACAGCTAGAGGGACGCAGGTTCGGGATCCAGGACTGGATCGTAGTGACCATGGATGCGAGTCTCCGAGGCTGGAGAGCAGTCACGCAGGGGAAAAGCTTCCAGGGAAAATGGTCAAGCCAGGAAATGTGTCTACACATAAACGTGCTGGAGTTAAGGGCCATTCCCAACGGCCTTCTGCAAGCGGAACAATTCAGTCGGACAACATTACAGCAGTAGCGTACATATACCGCCAAGGCGGAACAAAGAGCAGAGCGGCAATGGCAGAGGCCACAAAGGTGCTCCGTTGGGCGGAAAGGCATGCAAGTGCTCTGTCAGCGATCTTCATTCCAGGAGTGGGCAACTGGGAAGCAGACTTCCTCAGCAGACACGATCTCCATCCAGGAGAGTGGGGTCTTCATCAAGAGGTCTTTGCAGAAGTGACAGCTCTTTGGGGAATGCCTCAAATAGACATGATGGCGTCTCGCCTCAACAAAAAACTTCAGAGATATTGTTCCAGGTCGAGAGACCCTCAAGCAATAGCAGTGGACGCCCTAGTGACACCGTGGGTGTTTCGGTCGGTGTACGTGTTTCCTCCACTTCCACTCATTCCAAAAGTGATAAAGCTCATAAGAAGAACAAAGGTTCAAGCGATCCTCATTGTTCCAGATTGGCCAAGGAGGGCTTGGTATCCAGATCTTCAGGAATTACTCATAGGAGATCCCTGGCCTCTTCCTCTGAGGGAGGATCTGTTACAGCAGGGGCCGTGCATGTTGCAATACTTACCGTGACTTTGTTTGACGGCTTAGAGGTTGAACTCCGGATCCTAGCCCGAAAGGGTATTCCCAAGGAAGTCATCCCTACTCTTATTCAGGCCAGGAAAGGAGTAACGTCTAAACGTTACCACCGTATTTGGAGAAAATACGTGTCTTGGTGTGAATCCAAAAAAAGCTCCTACAGAAGAATTTCAGTTAGGATGTTTTCTCCATTTTCTACAAGACGGTGTGGATGCGAGCCTAAAGTTGGGCTCAAGTAAAGTTCAAATTTCGGCTTTATCGGTTTTCTTCCAAAAACAATTGGCCTCACTTCCAGAAGTTCAGACCTTCGTGAAAGGCGTATTGCACATCCAACCTCCTTTTGTGCCCCCTGTGGCACCATGGGATCTTAACATGGTGTTGCAATTCCTTCAATCTCATTGGTTTGAACCTTTACAGGAAGTAGAGTTGAAATTCCTTACTTGGAAAGTGGTCATGCTGTTGGCATTGGCATCCGCAAGGCGGGTGTCTGGATTAGCGGCCTTGTCTCACAAGAGCCCTTATTTGATCTTCCATGACGATAGAGCAGAATTGAGGACTCATCAGCAGTTTCTGCCGAAAGTGGTGTCATCGTTCCACTTGAACCAACCAATTGTGGTGCCAGTGGCTACTGACGCCTTGCTGGAATCAAAGCTTCTCGATGTAGTAAGAGCTTTGAAAATTTATGTCGCCAGAACGCCTCAGTTTAGGAAAACAGAGGCTCTGTTTGTCTTGTATGCTCACAATAAAATTGGGGCTCCTGCTTCCAAGCAGACTATTGCGCGCTGGATCTGTCATACGATTCAGCAGGCTCATTCTACGGCTGGATTGTCGTTACCGAAATCGGTGAAGGCCCATTCTACCAGAAAGGTGGGCTAGTTTAACAATAAATCCTTTTCCTCTAAATGTCCGTCTCCCTGGGCACAGTTCCTATAACTGGAGTCTGGAGGAGGGGCATAGAGGGAGGAGCCAGTTCACACCCCTTTGAAAGTGCCCATGTCTCCTGTGGATCCCGTCTATACTCCATGGTTCTTGATGTGACCCCAGCATCCTCTACGGACTAAGAGAAAAGGATTTACCGGTAGGTATTAAAATCCTATTTTTTCACCCCCATTTAATAATGAAGCTACTGAAAAAGGCACATGCATTTATGGGCAAGTCTTCCAATACTACCTCTATTTGCATCGGAAATTTTAATAATGTTTTAGATCCATCTTTTGATTACTTATGAGAGTTCTCTGATTTCTGATTCCAAGCTGTAAGATGTTCAAAACAGTAGACAAGCAGGATTTAATACACAGAATGCAATAAGCAACAATAAAATAATGCTGGAGCAAAGAAATTACCTGACATCACTAGTCAGCTGATCCAAAGGAATATATTTCGGCAGTAGCCTAGAGGATGTTTCTGCTAAATGCCATTCTCAACAGGGAGGAGGGACTCAGCTGGGTTCTGCTGCAGCCAACAGCAGTGAGAGGGAACCAGAAGATGCAACCTTCAGACCAGCCTATGGACACTAGCATGGCGAGAACAGAGGTCCTGCTATTACAGTGGGTACGAAATTAACCAATAAATAACTGACACTCAAGATGCAGACCCAAAGTAGGACTGCAGCAAAGAAGGCTAATAAGATATTAGCATGCATAAAACGGGGTATTGATGCTAGGGACGAGAGTATTATACTCCCGTTATATAAATCACTAGTGAGGCCACACCTTGAATACTGTGTACAATTCTGGGCACCGTACTACAAAAAGGATATCCTGGAGCTTGAAAAGGTACAGAGGAGGGCGACCAAACTAATTAAGGGCATAGAGACGATGGAATACAAGGAAAGGCTTGAAAGACTAAGCATGTTTACATTGGAAAAGCGGAGACTAAGAGGGGATATGATCAACATCTACAAATATATAAGGGGACAATACACAGAGCTTGTGCGGGACCTGTTTTTGGTTAGATCAACACAGAGGACTCGTGGACACTCGCTCAGGTTAGAGGAGAGGAGACTCCGCACAATACGGCGTAAAGGCTTTTTCACGGTAAGGACAATACATGTTTGGAATTCCCTGCCCGAGGGAGTTGTAATGGCGGAATCTGTCAACACCTTTAAGAATGGGTTAGATAAATTCCTAATGTATAAGGATATCCAGGGGTATGGTGCATAGTCATGCATTATAGTTACTATAAATAGGGATAAAATGTAACGGCTGACAGCAGCATCAGTCAGAAATTTTAGTCAAATCATCATGCATAGGAGACCACAAATAGGTTGAACTCGATGGACAATTGTCTTTTTTCAACCTCAGATACTATGTTACTATGTTACTTAAGATAGAGTCTCTTATATCTGACACACAATATGGCAAAAGATAAGTGTATGGTGTCTATTAATGTCAAGGATGCAAGTTTGTCCCAATTTGAGAGGGTCATCAGAGTTTTCTTAGGTTCACAGTTTAGAGCAAGCATTATTAGTTCAGGGTGCTTCAATTATCTTTGGAGACAGTTCCTATAACATTTATACAGAACAAGACTGTTAATGCTGATCTTCTTTGATCCATGGGGTGATTGTAGTGGGCGGGTTGTAATGAAGTCAGAGTTCAGCGGCCGTGTGGGTTGCCGGCCAAACTCAGACATTTTTTTTTAAATAGGCAATCATTTCCAAGGCTAAACCATGCCTTGTAAATGACTGCCCCTTTAAAAAAAGTCAGAGTTCAGCCAACATCTCACACAGCCGCCAAACTCGGACTTCATTACATCCCAGCCAATGTCTGTATCTCTTTTGACCTCCTTGAGGGTCTGATGGCTGACTTTCTGTGGTGTCAGCAACAACACAAATGGAATTAGGAGGGCTCTCCACCCTCTTATGTATCCTAAGGGATGGACAATCTTTTAAGCAACACCAGTTCCCCTTCCTTGCTTTAGCCTTCCGTGCTGGATAATATTTAGATATTTGAATTCCATGGTTGGATTATCAATTACAAGAAGTCACAACTGACTTCCAATGATCTTCTTGAAATGTCTATTTGATACCCACTGTGTGTTCCTGTCAAAGTGCAAGCTTTTTTTATTACATGTTCTAGTGATGTGCCTGCTGACTCACGATGAACCTCTGCTTTTTTATGCATGATGGTTCTTGAGAAGATGATCTCAACTATTGCGGCAGTCCAGTTTGCTAAGTTTCATTTGAGCAAGTTTCAGGTTGGGCACGGTGTGATGTGGAACAATCATATTCTAGTCATTTCTCCATTTAGGTCACCAGTTTGCTCCCATGAGTGTAAATTTGTTGTTAGGTGGTTGAGGGTGGAGAATCTCATTCAATGGAGGCCCTTCAATATTTGGGATTGGATTCCAGTCTTTGAGTTCGGAATTAGTCATGTTTGAACTATAAAGCAGATCCAAATGCCAATCAGTGTCCTAGAGTTGAGGGCATTATTTTATGCTTTAGTAAGTGCAAACCCTAAGAAAAAGCATTAAAGATCTCTAAGTAATCACAGCTACAATAAAAGTTATCTCGCAATGAGAGAGACTACTAGAAGTTTTCATTAGATATAATAGAATGTTCTAGCCATCATGACATGTTCAATAAAAAGATAAAGCCTTACATAGATGTGCAATAAAACAAAGGGGGTCATTCAGATCTGACCGTAGATGTGCTAAATTTAGCACATCTCCGATCATCTAGCCTGTGTCACAACTGAGGGCCTGAGCTGACGGGAGGCAGCCTCAGTTGTAGGGGCTGAGATGTACCGGAACCTGGGAGGTTGTATCAGACCCCTGGACATGTAAGTAACATGAATAATAACTGCCCGAAGGCGTGACCACGACAACTTGGATAAAAGTCAATGATGTTTATTATGACAACTCCGTAACACAGCAGCAGTAAAAGAAAACATAAAAGTCAGCAAAGAATAAATACAGTTCCTGGGTACTACAGGGTGGCAGGAGCCACAGGGCACTGGTAGTGTGAGATAGTTCTTATAATCTTCTAGATGGAAAGTCCTTACCAGGCCCGACTGTAGCAATGGAGATAACCCAGGATTGTACCAGCTGGTGTTCCAGGAAAAGCTGGGTTGCTGAAGATAAAACGGCTGCTGTGGATACTGGCTGGAACCAGACTGTTGTTAGCACGGAGTGGATACTGGCTGGAACCAGTTAAATAATAAATGAAGCTTGAGAGCGATGCAATATGAATGAAATGTAGAACTTGAGAGCGGAGAAATAATAATACCGGTGGAGAGTGGTAAAGTGTAGAAAGGACACCGGCCCTTTAAGAGAAGCTGTACTCTGCTGGAAGCTGGGCTGGAAGCAGGTAATGTTGTAGCTGGAAACAGATGAATCCACAATGGATTGGAGAGTCAGGCTACACCGCAGGTGGAATGCTGGTGCGGGTCTCTATGGTGGAAGTCTTGAGACAGGAGCTGGAACCTGGAAGACAATCACAGGAGAGAGACAAACAGGAACTAGGTTTGACATCCAAAGCACTGACGACTTCCTTGCTCAGGCACAGTGTATTTATACCTGCAGCAAGGAAGGGATTGGCTAGGCAATTATGCAGATTAACAATACTGACAACAGATTGGAGGAAATGATCAGCTGACAGAATCCAAGATGGCTGCGCCCATGCAGACACTTGGAGGGAAGTTTGGTTTGTAATCCATGTGGTAATGAAAACAGTAATGGCGGCGCCGGCCACTGGAGACAGGAGACGCCAGGCTGACAAGTGCACATCCAACCACGCGGACACAGCGGAGGCCGCGGCTGACGTAATCGCCACTCTGACACTCTGCATGCAGAAGCTCAGGGACGGCGGCGGAGGCCGCGGGAGACGCCATGCCAGATGTAATATGGCGTTACTGTGACAGCGTCTCAGAGAGACAGGAGAGGATGCAGGAATGTGAACATTAGGATAACAGATGGGATCCGGTCCTGGAGCGCTGAGCCAGCCTTAGGAGGCATCTGATGGGTAAGAAATGGCGTCCAGATACCCGGATCGTGACAGCACCCCCCCCCTTTAGGAGTGGCCCCAGGACACTTCTTTGGCTTTTGAGGAAACTTGGAATGGAATCTCCGGACCAAGGCAGGAGCATGGACATCAGAAGCATTGGTCCATGAACGTTCCTCAGGGCCATAACCCTTCCAGTCAATAAGATATTGTAGTTGACCGTAACGGTGACGTGAGTCCAGGATCTTGGCTACTTCATACTCAACGCCTCGTTGAGTTTGGACTTTCGGAGTTGGAGGAAGTGAGGAATGAAACCGATTCAAGATCAGCGGTTTCAACAGGGAAACATGGAATGTCCTGGGTATTTTTAAGAAGGGAGGCAACTGAAGTCTGTAAGCAACAGGATTGATGACTTGTTCAATCTTGAAAGGACCGATATAGCGAGGTGCAAACTTCATACTGGGAACTCTTAACCTCAAATTCTTCGTGGATAACCATACCCGGTCACCCACCTTGAGAGCAGGAACTGCTCGACGCTTCTTATCCGCAAACTTCTTGTACCTGAACGATGCCTTGAGCAGAGCTGATCGTACGCTCTTCCAGATATTGGCAAACTGATGCAAGGTGATATCCACTGCAGGAACAGAAGTTGCTGGAAGCGGTTGGAACTCAGGGATTTTAGGGTGGAATCCAAAGTTAGTGAAGAATGGTGTTGAAGCAGATGAAGAATGATACTGGTTGTTATGACAGAACTCGGCCCAGGGAAGTAATTGAACCCAGTCATCTTGAGAGGAGGACACATAGATGCGGAGGAAGGCCTCCAAGTCCTGATTCACCCTCTCGGTTTGACCATTGGTCTGAGGATGGTAAGCCGTAGAAAACTTTAGCTTGACTTGGAGGACTTGACATAAACTTCGCCAGAATTTGGCTGTGAATTGAACTCCTCGATCTGAAATAATTTCTTCAGGAAGACCGTGGAGTCGGAAGATCTCTTGTATGAATACTTGAGCCAACTTGGAAGCTGACGGAAGACCGGTGAGAGGAATGAAGTGTGCCATCTTGGTGAACCGGTCAACTACCACCCAGATGGTATTGAACTTGTTGCACATGGGTAAATCTGTAATAAAATCCATCGACAAATGGGTCCAAGGTCGACGGGGAACAGATAGTGGAACCAGTTGCCCTGCAGGCGACTGGCGGGATACCTTATGTTGAGCACACTTTGGGCAAGATGCAATAAACTCCAAGACGTCCTTTTTCAGAGTTGGCCACCAATAGGACCTAGAGATAAACTCCAGGGTTTTTTGGATACCTGTATGTCCGGCAAAACGGGAAGCATGGGCCCAATGCATGAGCTTCTTCCTTAGCATCGGCTTCACAAAACTTTTCCCTGATGGGGGCGTAGAGTCCATCCCTACCGTGGAGAATGCCAACGGATTTATAATAGGATGCTTGTCTGAAGACTCTGACTCATTTTCTTGCTCCCATGAGCGGGAAAGGGCATCGGCCTTGCGATTCTGAGAGCCCGGACAGAACTGGAGTTTAAAGTCGAACCTGGAAAAGAAAAGTGCCCATCTGGCCTGACGAGGGTTGAGACATTGTGCGCCTTTCAGATATAAAAGGTTCTTGTGGTCTGTAAGTATGGTGATTGAATGAGAAGCTCCCTCCAACAGATACCTCCACTCTTCTAGAGCGAGCTTGATGGCTAGCAACTCCTGGTCGCCAATGGCATAGTTGCGCTCAGCTGGGGAGAACTTCCGGGAGAAGAAACTGCAAGGGTGTAAATGGCCATCTTTAGCCCTCTGAGATAACACCGCTCCTACTCCAACGGAGGAGGCATCCACCTCTAAGATGAAAGGAGAGTCGATGTCAGGCTGTTTCAGAACAGGCGCAGAGATGAACCTTTGTTTTAAAAGATGAAATGCTTGCATGGCTTCTTCAGACCACTTGGACGGGTTAGCACCCTTCTTAGTGAAAGCAGTAATAGGCGCCACAATGGTGGAAAAGTCTCGTATAAACTTTCGGTAATAGTTGGCGAACCCTAAGAACCTCTGGACCCCTTTGAGGGTTAAGGGTACCGGCCAATTTTGGATTACTTGTAGTTTCTCAGGATCCATCTCTAGTCCGGAACCGGACACAATGTACCCTAGAAACGGAATGGACTTGACTTCAAAGACGCATTTCTCTAATTTGCAATAGAGATGATTGACACGGAGACGGGACAGAACCTCTTTAACCCAAAAACGATGTTCCTCTAAATCGTTGGCAAAAATGAGGATATCGTCTAGATAGACCACGACATGACGGTATAGAATGTCTCTGAAGATCTCATTGACAAAATGCTGGAAGACAGCTGGAGCATTGCTCAATCCGAAGGGCATGACGAGGTACTCATAATGTCCGTCACGGGTGTTAAAGGCGGTCTTCCACTCGTCACCCTCACGGATCCGGATGAGATTGTATGCACCTCTCAAGTCCAGCTTTGTAAAGATGGTAGCTCCGCTAACTCTGTCAAAGAGCTCAGTAATCAGGGGTAAAGGATAACGGTTCTTGATGGTAATGTCGTTCAAACCTCTGTAGTCGATGCACGGCCGCAGACCACCATCTTTCTTTTTTACAAAAAAGAAGCCTGCGCCGGCTGGAGAAGAAGAAGGTCGAATGAACCCCTTTGCTAGGTTCTCTTTAATGTATTCCTCCATAGAATGCGTCTCAGGCAGAGACAACGGGTAAGTTCGGCCTCGAGGTGGAACCTTCCCTGGAACGAGATCAATCGGGCAGTCCCATTCTCTATGAGGAGGAAGGATATCAGCAGAAGCTTTACTGAACACATCCATGAAATCTTGATATGGAGGAGGTGGAACATCAGACGACCTGGGGGAGGAAGAACAGACAGGCAATACTTTAAACAAACATGTCTCAGCACAGGAGGAACCCCATGCCAGGATTTGCGTAGTCGTCCAATCAATTGTAGGATTGTGAAGACGGAGCCATGGAAGGCCCAGGACCACAGGATGTGTGGCTCTTGGAATCACTAAAAAAGAAATAAGTTTGGAATGAAGAACTCCCACTCTCAGACGAACTGGTAGAGTCCTTAAAGAAATAACTGCCTCAAAGATCTTGCTGCCATCCACGGCAGTTAAGGAGATGGACGCAGGAAGTCTCTCGGTGGGTAGGGACCACCGTTTAACATAGGCTTCGGTAATAAAGTTCCCAGCTGCTCCGGAATCAAGGAGGGCAATGACGTTCCGATAACGTTGAGCAATTTGAAGCGAGACTGGGAGATTACAATCTTGAGGAGATGGAGAGGAGATCATTACTCCTAGCCGGCCCTCTCCTTGGCGAGCTAGGGTCTGGAGTCCTGGACGTTTGGGACAGGCATTAATGGTGTGAGACGGAGCTGCACAATAAAGACAGAGAGACTTGGAGAGACGTCTTCGGCGCTCAGCAGGAGTTAAACGGGAACGGCCAATTTGCATGGGCTCATCTTTAGTTGGTGACAGTTGGCGAGGAGGAGGAGCAGAAGATTTTGGAGCAGATGATCTTCCACGCTCAATTGCTCTCTCTCTGAAACGTAAATCAACTTTCGTGCAGAGTGAGATTAGCTCATCTAACTTAGAAGGTAAGTCTCTGGTAGCTAACTCATCTTTAATACGTTCAGATAAGCCATGCCAGAATGCAGCATACAGGGCCTCGTCGTTCCATGCCAGTTCGGATGCCAGGATCTGGAACTGTATCAGATATTGTCCTACAGTACGTGACCCCTGGCGTAAACGGAGAATCTCGGATGAAGCTGAGGTTACCCGGCCTGGCTCGTCGAAGATGCGCCTGAATGTTGACACGAAGGCAGTGTAGGAAGATAGCAGGGTGTCGGACCTCTCCCATAACGGTGATGCCCAATCAAGGGCTGAGCCACTGAGAAGAGAAATAATGTAGGCAATTTTTGTACGGTCACTGGGAAAATTGCCAGGTTGTAGCTCAAACTGAATCTCACACTGGTTGAGAAATCCCCTGCAGAATCTTGGAGATCCGTCAAATTTTGCTGGCGTTGGAAGATGAAGACGTGGAGCAGAAATGGGTAAGGTGGGTGGGGTTATAGCTGGAGTCACTGTGGTTGACGCACCAGACGCGCCTGATCCACAGAGAGTTGTCTGAATCCCATCCAGCCGAGTAGAGAAATCCTGGAGACAGCGGATGATGTGGCCCTGTGCAGCCTCCTGATGTTCTAGTCGGGCTGCCAGTTCTTGCATCGGCCTGGCCGCTTGATCCTGGTCTCCGGCTGGATTCATTAGGTCAGTGCTTACTGTCACAACTGAGGGCCTGAGCTGACGGGAGGCAGCCTCAGTTGTAGGGGCTGAGATGTACCGGAACCTGGGAGGTTGTATCAGACCCCTGGACATGTAAGTAACATGAATAATAACTGCCCGAAGGCGTGACCACGACAACTTGGATAAAAGTCAATGATGTTTATTATGACAACTCCGTAACACAGCAGCAGTAAAAGAAAACATAAAAGTCAGCAAAGAATAAATACAGTTCCTGGGTACTACAGGGTGGCAGGAGCCACAGGGCACTGGTAGTGTGAGATAGTTCTTATAATCTTCTAGATGGAAAGTCCTTACCAGGCCCGACTGTAGCAATGGAGATAACCCAGGATTGTACCAGCTGGTGTTCCAGGAAAAGCTGGGTTGCTGAAGATAAAACGGCTGCTGTGGATACTGGCTGGAACCAGACTGTTGTTAGCACGGAGTGGATACTGGCTGGAACCAGTTAAATAATAAATGAAGCTTGAGAGCGATGCAATATGAATGAAATGTAGAACTTGAGAGCGGAGAAATAATAATACCGGTGGAGAGTGGTAAAGTGTAGAAAGGACACCGGCCCTTTAAGGGAAGCTGTACTCTGCTGGAAGCTGGGCTGGAAGCAGGTAATGTTGTAGCTGGAAACAGATGAATCCACAATGGATTGGAGAGTCAGGCTACACCGCAGGTGGAATGCTGGTGCGGGTCTCTATGGTGGAAGTCTTGAGACAGGAGCTGGAACCTGGAAGACAATCACAGGAGAGAGACAAACAGGAACTAGGTTTGACAACCAAAGCACTGACGCCTTCCTTGCTCAGGCACAGTGTATTTATACCTGCAGCAAGGAAGGGATTGGCTAGGCAATTATGCAGATTAACAATACTGACAACAGATTGGAGGAAATGATCAGCTGACAGAATCCAAGATGGCTGCGCCCATGCAGACACTTGGAGGGAAGTTTGGTTTGTAATCCATGTGGTAATGAAAACAGTAATGGCGGCGCCGGCCACTGGAGACAGGAGACGCCAGGCTGACAAGTGCACATCCAACCACGCGGACACAGCGGAGGCCGCGGCTGACGTAATCGCCACTCTGACACTCTGCATGCAGAAGCTCAGGGACGGCGGCGGAGGCCGCGGGAGACGCCATGCCAGATGTAATATGGCGTTACTGTGACAGCGTCTCAGAGAGACCGGAGAGGATGCAGGAATGTGAACATTAGGATAACAGATGGGATCCGGTCCTGGAGCGCTGAGCCAGCCTAAGGAGGCATCTGATGGGTAAGAAATGGCGTCCAGATACCCGGATCGTGACAGCCTGACATGCAGGGGGGACGCTCAGCACAGGGCTAGTCCGCCCTGCATGACAGGCCCTACCCCACCCGCCCAGCATAGGTACAAAAGCATCGCATGGCGGCAATGCTTGTGTACCTGGTGAGTAGCGGCCTGCCCCCCCCCCCCCCCAACGGACCAGACACGCCTCCAATAATATATGGCACTTATCGATAAGATGTATTTATGCACACACGGATAATACTCACCACAGGAATAATGTTATATCACTATGACCATCTGTGATGTAATATGTAACCCTATCTCCTAATAAACATAGTAACATAGTATCTAAGGTTGAAAAAAGACAATTGTCCATCGAGTTCAACCTATTTGTGGTCTCCTATGCAGGATTATTTTATCTAAAATTTTTGACTGATGCTGATGTCAGCCGTTGCCTTATATCCCTTTTTATAGTCACTCTAGTGCGTGACTATTCACAATAACCCTGGATATCCTTATCCATTCGGAATTTATCTAACCCATTCTTAATGGTGTTTACAGAGTCCGCCATTACAACTCCCTCAGGCAGGGAATTCCATACACGTACTGTCCTTACCGTGAAAAAGCCTTTACGCCGTATTGTGCGGAATCTCTTTTCCTCTAACCTGAGCGAGTGTCCACGAATCCTCTGTGTTGATCTAACCAAAAACAGGTCCCGTGCAAGCTCGGTGTTTTGTCCCCTTATATATTTGTAGATGTTGATCATGTCCCCTCTTGGTCTCCTCTTTTCCAATGTAAAAATGCCTAGTCTTTCAAGACTTTCCTCGTATTCCAGCATCTCCATGTCCTTAATTAGTTTGGTCGCCCACCTCTGAACCTTTTCTAGCACCAGGATATCCTTTTTGTAGTAGAGTACCCAGAATTGTACACAGTATTCAAGGTGTGGCCTCACCAGTGATCTATATAACACCCTCGTCCCTTGCATCAATTCCCCATTTTATGCATGCTAATATCTTATTAGCCTTCTTTGCTGCAATCCTACTTTGGGTACTGCTGCCTAGTTTGCTATCTATGAGAACACCTAAGTCCTTTTTCAGTACAGTATCCCCTAATTTTCCCCCATTCAGTATGTAGGTGTTATTTTTGTTCTTGCTACCACAGTGCATTACCTTACACTTGTCTGTATTGAAGCGCATTCTCCATTTGGCTGCCCATGCTTCTAATTTAACTAAGTCGTTCTGAAGAGACTCAGCATCCTCCTCTGTATTTATAGCCTTACACAATTTGGTATCATCTGCAAAAATTGACACCATGCTCTCTAGACCTTCTGTTAGGTCATTAATGAAAATGTTGAACAATAGCGGTCCTCAGAGCCGGCCCTAGGCATAGGCAAACTAGGAAATTGCCTAGGGCATCTGGTATGCCTAGGGGCACAAGCAGCTTCTGTTGATTAAAATGATATGCAGCATGCCTATATTCTGTGTGTAGCATTTCGTATGCAGATACAGCCACAGTCACACACAGTATATAGGCATGCCGCATATCATTTTAATCAGGAGAAGCTGCTTGTGCATCCTAGCCACCTAGCAATGCAAATAAGATGCATTTTCATAAAAAAAATAGGCACCCGACGTTAGCAGAGCTACCAGTTGACTCGCGCCAGGCATCTCCTGCTGCATGGTGTATGGAGGCAAGATTTATGAGGACACATCTGTATACAAGCAGAGGCAGAAGTCACAGTTTTAGCGGCCGTGTGAGTGCTCTGTGTGTGTGTGTGTGTGTGTGTGTGTGTGTGTGTGTGTGTGTGTGTGTGAGTGGGTTGGTTGTGCAATAGTGTTCAGCATAAGTGTAAGGGGCATTTTGCGTTTCATGTGTATAAATGCATTGATAATGTGCAGCAAATGTGTAAAGGGCGCTATGTGTGTCATTATGTGTATAAGGGCATTAGTAATGTATGACATATGTGTAAGGGACATTATGTGTGTCATGTGTATAAGGACATTAATAATGTGTGTCATATGTGTAAGGGGCATTACTGTGTGGTATTATGTGTATAAATGCATTACTAATGTGTGGCATTATTTAATGTGTATAAGGTGCTCTCCTGTGTGGCATAACGTATAGAAAGGGCAGAAAGGGCACTACTGTGTGGTCTAATGTGGATAAAAAGGAATATGGTGTGGTGTAATGTGAATAAGGAGCAATTCAGTATGATGTTATGTTAATGAGGGGCACTACTGTGAGGAGTAGCGTATATAAGGTAAAGTGGTACTACTGTGTGATGTAATGTGAATAAGGGACACTATCGCATGATAAATTGTGAATAAAGTTGCAGTACTGTGTGGCATAATTTGAATTGGGGGCACTATTGTGTTGCCATGCCCCTTCCCAGCAAGAACACATACCTTTTTGGGCTGTGCGCCGAATGTGCAGACTGTTCTTATTTAAATTACAGGGGGTAGGAAAACCAAAATAAGGACTGCTACGGGTGAGGGGTGATGGTGCTGGGAAAGGGGAGCAGGGTCAGTGTTGGTGCTAGGGGGCACCAGTTAAAATCTTGCCTAGGACATCATAATGGGCAGGGCCGGCTCTGGCGGTCCTAATACCGAGCCTTGTGGCACACCACTTAACACTTCAGTCCAACTTGAAAGAGATCCATTAACCACAATGCGCTGCTCCCTATTATCTAACCAATTTCTGACCCAAGTGCATATTGTTCTTCTTAGCCCTATTTCTTGTAGCTTGTAGATAAGTCGCATGTGTGGTACTGTGTCGAAAGCTTTGGCAAAGTCTAAAAATATTACATCCACATTTTTACCCTGATCGAAGTTTGCACTTACTGTTTCCTAAAAACCAAGTAAGTTGGTTTGACAAGATCTGTCCTTCTCAAATCCATGTTAATTCCTTTTAATGACCTTATTGGCTTCAAGGAACTTCTGAATACTATCCGTTAGAATACCTTCCAGTCAAAGAGACATAGGGGGTCATTCCGAGTTGATCGTAGCTGTGCTAAGTTTAGCACAGCTACGATCGTTAACTCCGACAAGTGGGGGGACGCCCAGCACAGGGCTAGTCCACCCCACATGTTAGTGCCGGCCCCCCCGCACAAATACAAAAGCATCGCACAGAGGCGATGCCTTTGAATTTGAGGAGTAACTCCCGGCCAGCGCAGCTCCTGCGGCTGGCCGGGAGTTACTCTTCGCTCCCACTGGCTGCAGCATCACGCAGCCACCGCGCCCCCCCCCCCCCCAACGGCCTGCGTTGGCCGGACCGCTCCCCCTAAACGGCGGCTAAACGCTGCCGTTCAACCCCCTCCCGCCTAGCGACCGCCTCTGTCTCAGAGGTGATCGCTAGGCAACGATAACTGCCATGCGCCGGCGCACTGCGGCGCATGCACAGTTCCGACCCGATCGCACTGCTGCGAAGAAGTGCAGCGTGCGATCGGGTCGGAATGACCCCCATTAAACCAGAGGGCATATATACAATTTGTAGGCCTTTATAAAGGGAACGCATGTGTATGGCACCCTGTGGAATCAGTGCAGGGTTTAAGGGGTTAAGTATGGTTTTGAGATCTACAATTTTATGCAAGAAGGGTGCTGCAGAAAGTGTCATTAGATGACCAGTACCCCAGGAGATCACAGTAATCATTATTGTCCTGGTTACGATTTTATGTAAGCACGGAGCTGCCTAACCACCAAGCTATAAATGTCCTAACTAGTGAGACACCAAATACCCATGGAATAAAGGGCACCGATATACAATTTATTATAATCAAATAGGAGAAGTGTAACGGATAGAGTGCCTAATTCAGACCTGATGGGTACTCTTCCCTAATGGGTAAAACCATGTGCAGTGCAGGTGGGGCAGATATAACATTTTCAGAGAGAGTAATGCTGGGCATACACTATACAATTATCTGTCAGATAATCTGCCAGATCTGTCTGGTTGGAAAGAAAATCTGGTAATGGATGAGAGAAAGTGACAATCAAACATTTGCTCCCAAACACTGGAAAATTGACAAAACCTGTCATTCAGACAAATTGGTTATATCACGGATTTAATCAGTTTGTATGAACAACCATTTTCATACGTTTTCCGGTATTTGGGAGCAAATGGTCAATAGTCATTTGCTCTCATCCATTACCAGATTTTCATTCCAACCACCCAGATCTGGCATATTATCTGCCAGATAATTGTATAGTGTATAGGTAGGTTTAGATTTGGGTGGGTTATATTGTGTCTGCGCAGGGTAAATACTGGCTGCTTTATTTTACACTGCAATCTAGATTTCCGTTTGAACACACCACACACAAATCTAACTCTCTCTGCACATGTTATATCTGCCCACCTGCAGTGCACATGGTTTTGGCCATTTGACAAAAAGTTTGCTGTTGCGATCAGGTCTGAATTAGGCCCAGAGAACAGAATGAGAAACGTGCAATATGGTGCGGTGATGCGCAAACCGCCAGCACCGAGAGATAGCAGAAAAATTAAATAACTCTACAATTCTCTTAACGGCTATATGAAATAATATTTTGAAATTATCAGTGTAAGAAAAGATACCTAAGATGTATAGTATCTAACTAATATTAACTAATTGGATAATATCAACATTATTAAACCAGTACTCTTGAGATTACAGCAAATAGCATGGTTTATTACTAAGAGTTCAACCAACTATATACCGTGAAGAAATAAAGAAACAACTCTGGTGGATACAATTGTGGTATTTATTTGATGAACCCACAACAGAAAGAGAAAAGAGATACATATCTGAAAGTAGTACAGACAAAAACAACAGTGGCTTAGTATTTTATCATCACTTATAATGTACACACTATATTTTTCACTTGCACTTATATATTGCTGGCTTTTAGAAAGAAATAATAAAAGTTATATTTTATACTCAGTGGTCACCTATCTATATGGTATGTGACTTAAAGTGATAACACTACCTAATACTAAAATAGTCAATGAGTGCCCAAATTTAGGAATACTTAATCTCTTTTAGAAAGATGGAGTCAGCCAGATATCGATATGATTGAATCATGGAAGAACAACAATGTGGTGTAATTCTGTTCGAGGAAGAGATCCAAAAGCATATATGATATATGCTATGACAGTGTTTTGGGATTTTGATCTAATTACTTGTTTGACTTGGTAGTATTGCTACCAAGAGTATTAAGGAAAGTAAAAAGAGAAGACATTCTGGTCATTTTAGTGGCTCCAGATTGGCTATGCAGAGCTCAGGCACTTAGCATGGCAGAAGATCCATCTTGGTGACTTGGTGACACCGAGACCACACTTAATAAGCAAAGGACATTTTATCTATTTGAATTTACAATGACTGGTTTTGATGGCATGGCTGTTAAAGGCAGGATTGCAAAAGGTCTCTCTGATAGGGTGTCTAGACTATGTTTAAGGCTAGGAAAATATTCTCAGCAAAATAAAAGAATAAAAAAAACTGCTATAATGAATGGCATAGGTTGCTTCCCCGCACCCCTTAAACAGAGCATCAATGCCCACAAAATGCAGCGTCGACACCACGTTTCCGCCCCCTCCAGGTTTTAGACTGTGAGTGCCTGCACTTTAGGACCTTGCACATGCGCTTGCGGCTTGTGCGCATGTGCAGAAGTGCTGAAATCAGCAAATAGCGATTTCACCACTTTTGCATCTAAATCTGAATCGGGCCCTTAGCTCCTTAAAGGTCCAAATTTAATTTCTGTTTTATTCCAGAATAAATTAGCTGGGTTCCCAGAGGTTCTGATTTATTTTAATAGAAGTGCTGCAATTATAATCTTTATTCATGCCTTCTATTGCTCTACGTGATCTTAATCTCATATAAATACTTCACAGCATTCTCTGTTTGAGCCTCTGGGTTTAGCAGATTTAACATATCTTTGATAGAGTTATATCTGTTAGGGTCTCCTGCTCTGTGCTGCCACGTCGTCATGGCAACCGGGAGACAAGTGCTAGCGGAGTAACCTGAGCGTAGCTGATACTCCGGTTCGGGTCTTTTGCTGTGCAGTGGTTACAGGCTCTGTGCACGGCAGGGGATCCGGTGCTGGTTTTTGTGCTCACAGTCTGTGAGGTCTGAGTGGGGTGTGGACAGCACCTGCTATATAAACCCTCGTCTCAGGTTAGGCAGATGCTGCTGAATCTTTGTTGGTTAGTCAGTTCCTGAAAGCTAGCTAGTACTGTGTAAACTTTGTATTTGTTTGTTGCTTACTGCAAATAGGCCTTGGGATTTGGTATTACACTCTGCCAATCCAGACCTAGCAGTAAGACTGGAGTCAGTCGTTTAACCTGCTGGGGTTCTTTTGCTACTCTGTGAACCTAGCAAGTTTGCGGCTGTATTCTCAGACTTGCCTGCCAAAATCCTTTCTCACTGTGCAAGGTGTTCAGGTGTCAGTTTAGTGGCAGTAAGCTGAACCACTGCACTGCAAGTGAAGACTAGGATTGTGGAGACTCTCCTTGTGTCTATTATTCCATCTTTGACCAAGGAGTTTACTGCCACACCCGTTGGTAACCCTTTAGGGTTTTGCCGTTGCCCTTAGCAACAGCATTTCGGGTTCTCTACGTATTAAATCACAACATCTCGCTTCTTTCCATCTGAGCATTCCTAATACTAGGGAGACACCCAGTTTCTTAGCCTTTGGGCTTCTCTGTTCACTTTGTGTTTATTTTGTTACCCTATCACCTTCTGTGTACGTAATGTCATATTCCCCAGTCTGTCTGTGAGTTCATTTGTTTTGCATCCCTCTCCGTTCAGACACCAGTACATTCCTGCTGGCACTGGTGTGCATAACATATTCAGCAGCCTAATACTCCTGTTGAAATTTTGTGGGAATATGGAGCATACCCCTCAAAATACTTTGCAACAGGTGGTCGATCAGGTGCAGGTCCTGACTCGACAATTTAATGATTTGTCCATTAAAATGCACACCTCGCTGGCCGCTGGCGGAGCTCCCTCAGCAGCAGTACCTTCAGGGGTTAAGGAGCCGAAAGTAAATCTCCCGGATCGTTTTTCTGGAGATCGCTCGCAGTTCTTTTGTTTCAAGGAGAGCTGCAAGCTATATTTCCAGCTTAGGCCTCAGTCTTCTGGGTCAGAGATTTAGCGGGTGGGCATAGTGATTTCCTTGCTACAAGGAGACCCACAGGTCTGGGCATATGGGTTGCAGCCTGACTGTCCGTCGCTTAAAAGTGTTGATGCTTTTTTTACGGCACTGGGCATGTTGTATGATGACCCTGACAAGACGGCCTCAGCCGAGGCTCAGATTTCGATCCTTAAGCAAGGGCGAAGGCCAGTTGAGGTTTATTGTACGGAGTTTCGGAGGTTGGCCCATGATACCCAGTGGAATGACCCAGCCCTGAGACACCAGTACCGAAGAGGTCTTTCTAACCAGTTAAAAGACCAACTGGTACAATATCCCTTGCCTGATAGCTTGGATCAGCTCATGCAGTTATCCATTTGGGTGGATAGACGGCTGAGAGAGCACAGGCTTGAAAGGGAGACCGAGGTTTCCTTCTTTCCCAAGGGAACCTCAGACTCTGAGGAATTTTCCGAGGAGCCTATGCAGATTGGGGCTACCCGCCTCTCTTCGCGTGAGAAGACGCGGAGGAGACAGCAGGGGTTATGTTTGTACTGTGAAAATAAAGGTCATGTGGTAGTATCATGCCCAGAAAAGCCAGAAAACTTCAGGGCCTGAGGGTGATGGGAAATATCCTGTCAGGCCAGAAGTCAGAATTTCCCAAGAAGACTTTTATCATTCCGGTGACCTTGAAGATCCTCGGTCAAACTGTCAAGACTGAGGCCTTTGTGGACAGTGGGGCCGACGGGGTTTTTATGGACCGCCAATTCGCCCTGAAACACTCTGTTCCCTTAGTACCCTTGGCATCGGAAATTGAGATTTGTGGGTTAAACGGGGAACCATTATCCCAGGGTAAAATTAACTCTTGCACTAGCCAGATTTCTTTGTTTATTGGAGCCACACACTCTGAAAAATTGTCCTTTTATGTGACTGTCTGTACTTTTGCCCCATTGGTGTTGGGGTTACCCTGGTTAAGGGTCCACAATCCTCAATTTGACTGGGTCTCTGGGGAGATTCTTAGTTGGGGTACTGATTGTTTCAGGAGTTGCTTGAGCCTTCCAGTCAGGCTTTCGCAGCTAAGTTTGCCAGGATTGCCAGGATGTTATGCAGATTTTGCGGACGTGTTCTCCAAAAGAGTTGCAGACGTACTACCTCCCCATCGCCCCTATGACTGTGCCATTAATTTGTTGCCGAATGCTAAGCTTCCCAAGAGCAGGTTGTACTCCCTATCACGTCCTGAGACTCAGGCTATGGCAGAGTACATTCAGGAGAACTTGGCTAAGGGATTTATCAGACCTTCACAGTCTCCAGTTGGGTCGGGGTTCTTCTTCGTGGGTAAAAAGGACGGTTCGTTGCGACCCTGCATCGACTTCAGGGAATTGAACCGTATCACGATTAAAAACTCATACCCACTGCCTCTCATTTCGGTCTTGTTTGACCAGCTTCGTACGGCCACCATTTTTTCTAAGATTGACCTACGCGGTGCGTACAATCTAATCCAAATAAGAGAGGGGGATGAATGGAAGACTGCCTTTAATACCCACTCAGGGCACTATAAATATTTGGTGATGCCTTTTGGGCTCTGTAATGCCCCGGCAGTCTTCCAGGACTTCATGAACGATGTGCTCAGTGAATATTTGGATAGATTCTTAGTTGTATACTTAGATGACATCCTAATCTTCTCCCATTCCCTGGAGGAACATCGGAAGCATGTACGCTTAGTCCTCCAGAAACTCAGAGACCACCGGCTTGGGGCGAAGCTGGAGAAGTGTGAATTTGAAGTTCAGCAAATCGCATTTCTAGGATATATAATCTCTCCAGAAGGTTTCCAAATGGAGAGTTCCAAGGTACAGGCAGTCCTGGATTGGGTGCAGCCCACTAGTTTGAAGGCGCTTCAGCGTTTTCTAGGCTTTGCGAATTTTTATAGACGATTTATCTCTGGATTTTCGTCTATAGTGGCGCCCTTGGTGGCACTCACTAAGAAAGGGGCGGATGTTGCTCACTGGTCTTGTGAGGCCAAAGCGGCTTTTGCCCGTCTCAAAAGGGCATTTGTCTCGGCCAAGGTGCTGCGACACCCAGATCCAGAGCGTCCTTTTGTGGTGGAGGTGGATGCCTCTGAGATGGGTATTGGGGCAGTGCTCTCTCAGATGGGGGTGTCTGATAATCGCCTTCATCCCTGTGCTTACTTTTCCCGTAAATTTTCGCCTGCTGAGATGAATTATGACGTGGGTAACCGGGAATTGTTGGCTATTAAGGATGCACTCGAGGAGTGGAGACACTGGCTTGAGGGGGCTAAGTTTGTGGTCTCAATTCTCACCGACCATAAGAATTTGGCATATTTAGAGTCAGCGAAGCGCCTCAATGCCAGGCAGGCACGATGGGCTTAGTTTTTTTCCCGCTTTAATTTTTTGATAACATATCGCCCTGGGTCAAAAAACATCAAGGCTGATGCGCTCTCGCTGAGTTTTGCTCCAATCCAGGAGACCACGAGGAGCCATTGCCCATTGTGTCCCCATCATGTATTAAAGTGGGCATTACCCAGGACCTCTTGTCATTAGTCCTTAGAGCACAGGAGCAAGCTCCTCCAGACCTTCCGGTAGGTCTTTTGTTTGTGCCTCCGAGGTTAAAACAGCGAGTGTTCCTGGAATTCCATGCCAAGAAGTGGGCAGGTCACCCGGGTATTGCCAGAACTCGGGAGTTGCTATCTAGGGCGGTGTGGTGGCCCTCGGTGGCTAGGGATGTGGATCAGTGGGTTCGAGCATGTGACATCTGTGCCCGAAATAAGACTCCTAGAGGGGTTCCTGTTGGCCCATTACATCCACTCTCTATTCCATCTAAGCCATGGACCCACATTTCAATGGATTTTGTGGTGGACTTGCCCAAATCCTCGGGGATGACAGCCATCTGGGTTGTCGTTGACAGGTTTTCGAAGATGGCGCACTTCGTTCCATTGGTTGGGCTGCCATCGGCCAGACGCCTGTCTGAATTATTTATGCTGCATGTTGTGCGCCTCCACGGGTTGCCACTTGATGTGGTCTCTGACCGCGGATCTCAGTTTGTGGCCAAATTCTGGAGGGCATTTTGTTCCGATCTCCAGATTTCTGTCAGCTTGTCGTCAGGCTACCATCCGCAGTCTAATGGGCAGACTGAAAGGGTGAACCAGTCCTTGGAGCAGTTCCTCAGGTGTTATGTCTCCAAGTGTCAGACTGACTGGGTTGCTCATCTGTCCATGGCGGAGTTTGCCTATAACAACGCAGCTCACTCTGCTACAGGGATCTCTCCTTTCCTTTGTGTGTATGGGCATCATCCTAAGGCCAATTCTTTTGACCCCCTGGACTCCACGCCTGGTGGTTCCTCTGTGGTTTCGGTCCTTAGAGGTATTTGGAGGAAAGTGAAGAAAACCCTTGTGTCTGTGTCATTAGTGACCAAAAGGGTTTTTGATAAGCGGAAGAGACACTGCAGCTTCAAATTAGGAGACTTCGTCTGGTTGTCTACCAAGAATTTGCAGTTGAGACAGCCATCTCATAAGTTAGGCCCCCGGTTCATCGGTCCTTATAAGATCACTAGGGTTATCAATCCGGTGGCATTTCAGTTAGATCTACCCCGTTCTTTGGGTATCAATAAAACATTTCATTGTTCCCTTTTAAAACGGGCGATTAGTAATCCTTCTTCCAGTGGAAGACCTTCCCCTCTTCTGATACGTGGCCAGAGGGAGTTTGTTGTTGAAAGGATTCTTGACTCCAAGATGGTTCGGGGTCGGCTGTCATTTTTGGTGCACTGGAAGGGGTATGGCCCGGAGGAGCGGTCGTGGGTGCGCAGTTGTGATCTTCATGCCCCCAGACTGTTACGCTCTTTCTTCTCGCAGTTCCCCGATAAACCCGGTGGTAGGGGTTCTTTGACCCCTCGTCAGAGGGGGGGTACTGTTAGGGTCTCCTGCTCTGTGCTGCCACGTCGTCATGGCAACCGGGAGACAAGTGCTAGTGGAGTGACCTGAGCGTAGCTGATACTCCGGTTCGGGTCTTTTGCTGTGCAGTGGTTACAGGCTCTGTGCACGGCAGGGGATCCGGTGCTGGTTTTTGTGCTCACAGTCTGTGAGGTCTGAGTGGGGCGTGGACAGCACCTGCTATATAAACCCTCGTCTCAGGTTAGGCAGATGCTGCTGAATCTTTGTTGGTTAGTCAGTTCCTGAAAGCTAGCTAGTACTGTGTAAACTTTGTATTTGTTTGTTGCTTACTGCAAATAGGCCTTGGGATTTGGTATTACACTCTGCCAATCCAGACCTAGCAGTAAGACTGGAGTCAGTCGTTTAACCTGCTGGGGTTCTTTTGCTACTCTGTGAACCTAGCAAGTTTGCGGCTGTATTCTCAGACTTGCCTGCCAAAATCCTTTCTCACTGTGCAAGGTGTTCAGGTGTCAGTTTAGTGGCAGTAAGCTGAACCAGTGCACTGCAAGTGAAGACTAGGATTGTGGAGACTCTCCTTGTGTCTATTATTCCATCTTTGACCAAGGAGTTTACTGCCACACCCATTGGTAACCCTTTAGGGTTTTGCTGTTGCCCTTAGCAACAGCATTTCGGGTTCTCTACGTATTAAATCACAACATCTCGCTTCTTTCCATCTGAGCATTCCTAATACTAGGGAGACACCCAGTTTTTTAGCCTTTGGGCTTCTCTGTTCACTTTGTGTTTATTTTGTTACCCTATCACCTTCTGTGTATGTAATGTCATATTCCCCAGTCTGTCTGTGAGTTCATTTGTTTTGCATCCCTCTCCGTTCAGACACCAGTACATTCCTGCTGGCACTGGTGTGCATAACAATATCTAGAAGAGTTTTAATTCTTGTGGCCTCTCTTCTAAATCAGTCCTCTTCTCAACCTAGATCCAAGGTTTCACGTAAACCAGGATACTGTGATCCCACCCTTGGACCATAATAGTATGGATGAAAAGTGTATTTTCAGTCATTGGTTGAAAGGACGAGTTGATAGCCAAAAGACAGATGCTCTTTGGATCCTTTACAATGCTTAGAGCAAGGGAAGGCTGGGTTACAAGCAGCCCATTGCTAGGTAGATTATTTCTACCATAATTTGGCTTAATCTGGGTGAGTGTCTCCATGGTGTGGCATGAGGAAGAAAACAGGATTTTTAAAATTATTGTACATTCTTTTTCTTTCCTTTTCCTGTTAAATATTTCTTTCCTTGCTTTTCTAAAGTGTACGGAAGTACTTTTGGCAGTTATAGGATTATAAGGGTAGGAAGTATGAATACATTGTTAAGATTTAAATTACCCTTTGCAACTACTATGGCCCTAAATATTTCCATTGTCCCCAATGGACTCCAAGAAAAGTTTATAACCTAAGAATAAAAATCCAGTTTTTTGTGGCACGGCAATTTATTTAAAGCAATCTTTATATGTATACAAATATAAAATAGACAAATGTAATAATCTGCAGTTTCTCAAACTGCAAGAAATGAAGCAAGTTAAATAAGGGAAAAAGAGGTGGTTGAGATATAAGACACAACTGACGTCACCTGCTGCTTAGCATCAGTTCTGATCCTTCTGAGTGACCCATACAAACATTTGACCCCCACACCTAGGCTGCCCTTGCCCAATACCAAAGTTGCATTGAGCTCCTCTTTTGTACCCCTTGCCTGTGGATACCGGTGAAAGAAAGTAAATAAGTCTCCCCATAGATATTATTGTTAAAAATAGTGCTCTTCATTCATTTCAATAAATAGTATTCCATATTTACTGCTGTAAATAATAGTGTCAGCATACTGTCATGACTCGGCAGCGGCTGACGCTGCCCTTACAGCTGCACTTTTTCCCTGGACTCTACAGCGGCTGTGGGGTCCGATGCTGTGGCTAGCGTCCCCGGTGTAGCATTAGTGAAGGTTCGCGCTGTCCACGGTTCATGGGTGCTGCCCATACTTGCCTACCCACCCGACCCTCTCCATGAGGGAGAAAATGCTCTGTTCCTGGACTTTCCTGGTAATGTATGATTGCCATCACCTGTGGTGAAACACCTTTCTTATCAATTAACTAGCCCACCACAGGTGATGGCAATCATACATTACCAGGAAAGGCCAGGAACAGAGCATTTTCTCCCTCATGGAGAGGGTCAGGTAGGCAAGTATGGTGCTGCCATTGTTCCCAGCGGTCAGATGATAGAAGGGAACAAATGACAGGACTCGGAGTGTCACGTGATCTCTTCCTTCAATAGGGCCAGAGCGGGAAGTTTAAAAGGAAGCGCCGGGCAGAGCCCCAGCACCTTTTCTGAATATCGTCGCTCTCAAGCTGCATTCCAGGCTCACTCCATCTCCTAAAGTGTCTGTCTGTGGGTCTCAGCGTTGCCAGTCATACCGGTACACAGCCGGTTCACAGTGTTCATTGCCAGCCATACTGGTACACAGCCGATCCGCAGTGCTCTTGCCAGCTACATCAGTACATAGCCCAGTCCACAGTGCTCGTTGCCGTTTATACTGGTACACAGCCGGTTCACAGTGCCCATTGCCAGCCATACCGGTACACAGATGGTCAACAGTGCTCGTTGCCAGCTAGTCCGGTCCACAGTGCTCGTTGCCAGTTAAACCGGTAAACAGCCCGGTTCACAGTGCTCACTGCCAATTATACTGGTACACAGCCCGGTCCACAGTGCTCATTGCCAGTTATACTGGTATACAGCCCGTTCCACAGATCTCATTGCCAGTTATACTGGTACGTAGCCTGGTACACAGTGCTCATTGCCAGCTATACCTGTACACAGCCCGGTACATAGTGCTCGTTCTCAGTGCTCCAGTAACCAGCCCGGTTCAGGCACACCAGTAACCAGCCCGGTTCTTAGTAATACCGGTAAACAGTCCGGTTCTCAGTGCTCCGGTATCCAGTCCGGTTCAGGCACACTGGTAACCAGCCCGGTTGTCAGTAATACAGGTAACCAACCTGGTTTTCAGTGCTCCAGTAGCCAGTCCTGTTCAGGCACGCTGGTAACCAAAAAATATTTATAACCAACACATACAGGTATTCGGTAGAGATGAGCGGGTTCGGTTCGTTGAGATCCGAACCCCCCCGAACTTCACCTATTTTACACGGGTCCGAGGCAGCCTAGGATCTTCCCGCCTTGCTCGGTTAACCTGAATGAGGCTGAACGTCATCATCCCACTGTCGGATTCTCGCAAGATTTGTATTCCATATAAAGAGCCGCGCGTCGCCGCCATTTTCACTCGTGCATTGTAGATTGAACGGAGAGGACGTGGCTACGTTCTCTCCCTGAAAAGCTCCGTATCTGTGCTCAGTGTGCTGCAAATATCTGTGCTCAATGTGCTGCAAATATCTACGTTCTCTGCCTGAAAACGCTCCATATCTGTACACAGTGTGCTGCAAATATCTACGTTCTCTGCCTGAAAAGCTCCATATCTGTGCTCAGTGTGCTGCAAATATCTGTGCTCAGTGTGTTGCATTGTGGGAACCACCAGTATATAATTATAGTAGTACAGTACAGTAGGCCATTGCTGTATCTTGCAGCTCCGTGTCAGACTCAGTTCTAGACAGTATCCTGATCATCAGTGCTCAATATCTGCTGCATCGTTGTGTGACCAGTATATACTATATATATTATATATAGTAGTACAGTGCAGCATTTTGGTGACCACCAGTAGTAGTACAGTACAGTAGTCCATTGCTGTATCTTGCAGCTCCGTGTCACTTCAAGTATCCATATCTGTGCTGCATTGTTGTGAGCAGTATATATAGTAGTACAGTGCAGCATGTTGGTGACCAACAGTATATAGTTGTACAGTACAGTAAGCCATTGCTGTATCTTGCAGCTCCGTGTCACTTCAAGTATCCATATCTGTGATGCATTGTTGTGAGCAGTATATATAGTAGTACAGTGCAGCATTTTGGTGACCAACAGTATATAGTTGTAAAGTACAGTAGTACATTGCTGTATCTTGCAACTCCATGTCACTGCAAGTATCCATATCTGTGCTGCATTGTTGTGAGCAGTATATATAGTAGTACAGTGCAGCATTTTGGTGACCAACAGTATATAGTTGTACAGTACAGTAGACCATTGCTGTATCTTGCAGCTCCATGTCACTTCAAGTATCCATATCTGTGCTGCATTGTTGTGAGCAGTATATATAGTAGTACAGTGCAGCATTTTGGTGACCAACAGTATATAGTTGTACAGTACAGTAGTCCATTGCTGTATCTTGCAGCTCCGTGTCACTGCAAGTATCCATCCATATCTGTGCTGCATTGTTGTGAGCAGTATATATAGTAGTACAGTGCAGCATTTTGGTGACCAACAGTATATAGTTGTACAGTACAGTAGGCCATTGCTATTGATATAATAATATTACTGGCATATAATTCCACACATTAAAAAATGGAGAACAAAAATGTGGAGGGTGAAATAGGGAAAGATCAAGATCCACTTCCACCTAGTGCTGAAGCTGCTGCCACTAGTCATGGCAGAGACGATTCAATGCCATCAACGTCGTCTACCAAGGCCGATGCCCAATGTCATAGTAGAGAGCACGTAAAATCCAAAAAACTAAAGTTCAGTAAAATGACCCAAAAATCTAAATTAAATTGCGTCTGAGGAGAAGCGTAAACTTGCCAATATGCCATTTACGACACGGAGTGGCAAGGAACGGCTGAGGCCCTGGTCTATGTTCATGGTTAGTGGTTCAGCTTCACATGAGGATGGAAGCACTCATCCTCCCGCTAGAAAACTGAAAAGAGTTAAGATGGCAAAAGCACAGCAAAGAACTGTGCATTCTTCTAAATCACAAATCCCCAAGGAGAGTCTAATTGTGTCAGCGGTTGCGATGCCTGACTTTCCCAACACTGGACGGGAAGAGGTGGCTCCTTCCACCATTTGCACGCCCCCTGCAAGTGCTGGAAGGAGCACCCACAGTACAGTTCCTGATAGTTAAATTGAAGAAGTCACTGTTGAAGTACACCAGGATGAGGCTATGGGTGTTGCTGGCGCTGAGGAGGAAATTGACAAGGAGGATTCTGATGGGGAGGTGGTTTGTTTAAGTCAGGCACCCGGGGAGACACCTGTTGTCGATGGGATGAATATGGCCATTGACATGCCTGTTCAAATTACAAAAAAAAAATCACCTCTTCGGTGTGGAATTATTTTAACAGAAATGCGGACAACAGGTGTCAAGCTGTGTGTTGCCTTTGTCAAGCTGTAATAAGTAGACGTTAACCACCTAGGAACATCCTCCCTTATACATCACCTGGAGCGAATTCATCAGAAGTCATTGACAAGTTCAAAAACTTTGGGTGACAGCGGAAGCAGTCCACTGACAACTAAATCCCTTCCTCTTGTACCCAAGCTCCTGCAAACCACACCACCAACTCCCTCAGTGTCAATTTCCTCCTTAGACAGGAACGCCAATAGTTCTGCAGGCCATGTCACTGGCAAGTCTGACGAGTCCTCTCCTTACTGGGATTCCTCCGATGGATCCTTGAGTGTAACGCCTACTGCTGCTGGCGCTGCTGTTCTTGCTGCTGGGAGTCGATCGTCATCCCAGAGGGGAAGTCGGAAGACCACTTGTACTACTTCCAGTAAGCAATTGACTGTCCAACAGTCCTTTGCGAGGAAGATGAAATATCACAGCAGTCATCCTGTTGCAAAGCGGATAACTCAGGCCTTGGCAGCTGTGTTGGTGTTAGACGTGTGTCCGGTATCCACCGTTAATTCACAGGAACTTAGAGAATTTCTTGAGGTAGTGTGTCCCCGGTACCAAATCCCATCTAGGTTCCACTTCTCTAGGCAGGTGATACCAAGAATGTACACAGACATCAGAAAAAGAGTCACCGGTGTCCTAAAAAATGCAGTTGTACCCAATGTCCACTTAACCACGGACATGTGGACAAGTGGAGCAGGGCAGACTCAGGACTATATGACTGTGACAGCCCACTGGGTATATGTATTGCCTCCCGCAGCAACAACAGCAGCAGCGGCACCAGTAGCAGCATCTCGCAAACACCAACTCGTTCCTAGGCAGGCTATGCTTTGTATCACCGCTTTCCATAAGAGGCACACAGCTGACAACCTCTTACAGAAACTGAGGAACATCATCGCAGATTGGCTTACCCCAATTGGACTCTCCTGGGGATTTGTGACATTGGACAACGCCACCAATATTGTGGGTGCGTTACATGTGGGCAAATTCCAGCACGTCCCATGTTTTGCACATACAATTAATTTGGTGGTGCAGAATTTAAAAAAAAAATGACTGGGGCGTGCAAGAGATGCTGTCGGTGGCCTGAAGAATTGCGGCCCACTTTCGGCATTAAGCCACCGCGTGCCGAAGACTGAATCACCAGCAAACACTCCTGAACCTGCCCCTCCATCAGCTGAAGCAAGAGGTGGTAACGAGGTGGAATTCAACCCTCTATATGCTTCAGAGGATGGAGGAGCAGCAAAAGGCCATTCAAGCCTATACATCTGACTACGATATAGGCCAAGGAGGGGGAATGCACCTGACTCAAGTGCAGTGGAGAATGATTTCAACGTTGTGCAAGGTTCTGCAACCCTTTGATCTTGCCACACGTGAAGTCAGTTCAGACACTGCCAGCCTGAGTCAGGTCATTCCCCTCATCAGGCTTTTGCAGTAGCAGCTGGAGAGATTAAAGGAGGAGCTAAGATGGAGCGATTCTACTAGGCATGTGGGACTTGTGGATGGAGCCCTTAATTCGCTTAACCAGGATTCACGGGTGGTCAATCTGTTGAAATCAGAGCACTGCATTTTGGCCACCGTGCTCAATCTTAGGTTTAAAGCCTACATTGTATCTCTCTTTCCGGCAGACACAAGTCTGCAGATGTTCAAAAACCTGCTGGTGAGACACTTGTCAAGTAAAGCGGAACGTGACCCGTCAACAGCTCCTCCTTCACATTCTCCCGCAACTGGGGCTGCGAGGAAAAGGATAAGAATTCCGAGCCCACCCGCTGGCAGTGATGCAGGGCAGTAAGTAGCGAGTGCTGACATCTGGTTCGGCCTGAGGGACCTGCCAATGATTACTGACATGTCGTCTACTGTCACTGCATATGATTCTGTCACCGTTGAAAGAATGGTGGAGGATTATATGAGTGACCGCATCCAAGTAGGCACGTCAGACAGTCCGTACGTATACTGGCAGGAAAAAGAGGCAATTTGGAGGCCCTTGCACAAACTGGCTTTATTTTACCTAAGTTGCCGCCCCCTCCAGTGTGTACTCCGAAAGAGTGTTTAGTGCAGTCGGTCACCTTGTCAGCGATCGGCATACGAGGTTACTTCCACAAAATGTGGAGAAGATGATGTTCATCAAAATGAATTATAATCAATTCCTGCGTGAAGACATTCACCTGCAATTGCCTCCAGAAAGTACACAGGGACCTGTGATGCTGGATTCCAGTGGGGACGAATTAATCCTGTGTGAGGAGGGGGATGTACACAGTGAAAGGGGTGAGGAATCGGAGGATGATGATGAGGTCGACATCTTGCCTCTGTAGAGCCAGTTTGAGCAAGGAGAGATTGATTGCTTCTTTTTTTGGTGGTGGCCCAAACCAACCAGTCATTTCAGCCACAGTCATGTGGCAGACCCTGTGGCTGAAATGATGGGTTTGTTAAAGTGTGCATGTCCTGTTTATACAACATAAGGGTGGGTGGGAGGGCCCAAGGACAATTCCATCTTGCACCTCTTTTTTTTATTTATCTTTGCATCATGATTTTTATAAGTGCCATCCTGTCTGACACTGCAGTGTCACTCCTAGATGGGCCAGGTGTTTGTGCCGGCCACTTTGGTCACTTAGCTTAGTCATCCAGCGACCTCGGTGCAAATTTTAGGACTAAAAATAATATTGTGAGAATAGACTGGAAATGAGTGGAAATTATGGTTATTGAGGTTAATAATACTGTAGGATCAAAATTACCCCCAAATTCTATGATTTAAACTGTTTTTGAGGGGTTTTTGAAAAAAAAACACCCGAATCCAAAACACACCCGAATCTGACAAAAAAATTTAAGGGAGGTTTTGCCAAAACGCGTCCGAATCCAAAACACGGCCGTGGAACCGAATCTAAAACCAGAACACAAAACCCGAAAAATTTCCGGAGCACTTCTCTAGTAATCAGGCACAAAAAGGTTAAGAATAACTTAATTAATACCTCCACATAGATAGTGCCTAACATGCAGCTCCCAAATGCTAATATAGCAAATCACATACACAATATAAAAAATCCTGAGAAATAAACGGTATCCGTTCACATGGTCGACCATGTTATGGTCTACAGTCATTAGGTCGACCACTATTGGTCGACATTGACATGGTCGACATGGACACATGAAAATGGTCGACACATGAAAAGGTCGACACATGAAAAGGTCGACATGAGTTTTTTAACTTTTTTTTCTTTTGGGGAACTTTTTCATACTTTACGATCCACGTGGACTACGATTGGAACGGTAATCTGTGCCGAGCATAGCGGTAGCGGAGTGAAGGCACCATGCCCGAAGCATGGCGAGCGGAGCGAGCCATGCGAGGGGCCCCGGTGCACTAATTGGGGTTCCCAGTCACTTTACGCAAAAAACGACACCAAGAAAAGTTTAAAAAACTCATGTCGACCTTTTCATGTGTCGACCATTTTCATGTGTCGACCATGTGTCCATGTCGACCATGTCAATGTCGACCAATAGTAGTCGACCTAATGACTGTCGACCATTCATACCAGAACCGTAATAAACGTACTCAATATAGAGAGCGCTAATTAAAAAAATTATTAAACATACATATTAATACGTAGAGGGTAACAAGTGCTTATGGTGTAATATTTCCAAGAAATGGTGCCAAACCTCTCCACACACAAAACTGCGTACCAGATTATGGCTTGTAACCAAAGCACATCAATCCACTGCCTTGTATTCCTCAAAGAATGCCGGAATCTGGGCTGCTGGGCAGCAGAATGCATTGTCCACAGCCAGGTCCTGGGTCATCCATGTGGTGTAGGTTAATCAGCCTTTGGTATGCTACTACCAGGGTCGGCTCCACCATTAGGCAGCTTTAGGCAGCTGCCTAGGGGCGCAAGCCCCTGGAGGGCGCCACTGAAATCATCTAGCAAAAAAACTGAAGGATGTCTCTGTATGCGGCTTTCGCCTTTTACACTGTCCTGCTGCTGCGTGTCTAATCAGGTGCAGCCACCACTATCAAGCTGTACCACATAGTGCCTCAGCGCTTCCTCCATGCTGACACGTGTAACATCAAGTCATGTGAAGACACATAGGAGGTGGATGTAATTATGGCTCCCGAGGGGCGCCCCCGTGGCGGCTCCTCGTAGCCCTGACGCACCTCCTGCAGGAGAGTTGCAGGTTAGGGCGCACCAGGTTGAAGCTTTGCCTAGGGTGCATAGAGGCCTTGCACCGGCCCTGGCTACTACCTCTCACACATATGTATTTAGCCACCAGGAGTATACACTTTGGGAATATGCACTTCCCTTTATTGCGTGCAGTCTTACTTGGCCAAAGATGAATAGTTGATAATGCAAGTTGTGGGATGAGTGGCGGGATGGAGGCGGCTGATTAACTGTCCTATCATTTATTGACTGCTCAGATAAGGATCCGATAAACAAGGTCAACTGACCCACTAAGGAATTGGAGCTTACTAATTTTATACAGCGGATATAAGAGGATTAACCCTATAACTCAAACATCTGGTTATTTTTAATTTGTCAGGAAAAACCAAAACAGAGTATTGGAAAGTAGACTCTTTTTTGGGAGCACTCTAATTCAGAGGACGTGTTGATACTGATAAAAACATTTTTAATAAGTAAATCATAAAATAGGATTTAAGGAGTATCTGAGTATGAATAAAGAAGCTTCGCGAAAATATGAAAAAAGATTATAAATCATGCGTGATATTCATATCACAATCTACCAGTTGCCGGAAATTAATAACTATGGTACAAAAAATAATTCATCATTGCACGTTGAAACTCATGTAGTATGTGACCATCATTTATTCTGCAGATATCCATTATGGATCATTATAGATGCAGAGAATTAAATCATTAGTCATGTGAAAACCGAGTACCCAATAATATATGTATAAGTGACACTGTGTTGGGGAGTCAATTTGTTGCAGTACCAGGGTGTTCAGAGGTGGTTTCCCATCCTATTACTAACCCGGCCTTTCACTGCTTAGCTTTCAAGGTCAAAAGAGATTGGGATCTCCAGTGAGGTATGACCGCAAATATTGTACTCACCCTCTTAAGTCACCCAGGTATACATAGTATGATCGCTATATATTATGGATTTGTAAACATGTATGGTACAATGGTCGACAGAACAATGAGATTATGTGCAGCCACCTGGCTTAGTCACCATGTGACACATCAGCCACAAGAGAAGTACACACATGAGTGAAGGCCTGTTATGTGGGAAAAATTCTTTGACACCACACAACGTCCACAATTAGGACTTGCCTTTCACTAGATGCAGAAAATTAAATCATTAGTCATGTTAAACCGAGTACCCAATAATATATGTATAAGTGACACTGTATTGGGGAGTGAATTTGTTGCAGTACCAGGGTGTTCAGAGGTGGTCTCCCATCCTATTACTAACCCGGCCTTTCGCTGCTTAGCTTCCAAGGTCAGAAGAGATTGGGCATCTCCAGTGAGGTATGACCGCAAATATTGTACTCACCCTTCTTGAGTCACCCAGGTATATATAGTGTAACCGCTATATATTAAGGATTTGTAAACATATATGGTACAATGGTCAACAGAAAAATGAGATTATGTGCAGCCACCTGGCTTAATCACCATGTGACACATCAGCAACAGAAAAATTAGATTATGTGCAGCCACCTGGCTTAGTCACCATGTGTTCCATAATGTTGACTTATTAATATGTATGTTTAATACATTATTTAATTAGCACTCTCTATATTGAGTAAGTTTATTACTCAGAATTTTTATGCTGGTAACCAGTCTAGTTTTCAGAAATACTGGTAACTACCCCAGTTCTCAGTGCTCTGGTAACCAGCCCGGTTCAGGCACGACGGTAACCAGCCCAGTTCTCAGTAATACCGGTAACTAGTCTGGCTCTCAGTGCTCCACAAATCAATCCAGTTTGACTATTATTGTGTCGAAGTCTAGCTTAAGAGCACTGGTATCTAGTTATTACGCTTCTGCATGACATCACACGTACACCTACATGAGAAAGACTTTCATCCAGCACCCACAGTACTTGCACTTCACCAGTTCTTCTTCTCGACCATTGGAAGACACTCCAGGTACACAAACTCCTAGTTCTGTGACACATATTTCTTGTAATAATTACTAGTAGTGCCCCAATATTTTTTGTAATAATCATTAGCATAAAATTGCTAAATGTATTGTAAACATCTGCCCAAAACAAACATTGTTTGATAAATGTGCCTCCAGCAATGTTTAACCAACCAATATGTGATACTTGTGGACTTTGAGTAATTTAAGAATAGCATGACTTAAGCTTTGTTGCTCAAATGGAAATAACTGCATATAGACTCAACTAGTATAATGTTTAATTAAATGAAAACAAATGTGAGCTAGACCATAAAATAAAAATATATTTGCTGGATAATCAGAGTTGTTTTGACTCTCAAAATTAAATTAACTTCAATTGTTTTGGATTTTACACGTATCACAATACAAATGCTTGTGCTAAACATTACTGTATTTTCTATGTATAGTACTGAGTCGAAAGTTGAATTCTTGTTCCTTTGTATTAAACAAATATACACAGCAGAAACTCTAACACCAAAGCCTAGGAAAATTCATCACCCTTTACCCTCCAGTCTTATCTGCATTGTAAAAGTAAGCCAAAATAGATTTAAAAATATTATTAGTGCTTTTCCTATATATTCAATTTAGTTTATTACATTTTTAATAATATAGGGTTGAAATCATGGGCGGGTTGGTTTTGCATTGTAAATTATGCAGCTTTAAAAAAAGTAGGAGTTCAGACGGAATCTCGGAGCTCCATCTGCCTCACACTGCATTACATCTGGCCCCATATGTCTATCAACAGTTCATGATATTCCTCAATGCCACATAATGTAGAAAGTCCCTGCACAGGTATACAAGGTATTTAAGAAGAACACAATACATTTCCCCAACACACTGCCATAAACAAGTGACAAGGTAACACTGTATATGTAACATGCAGAAGCTCAGTTACACAAATTCTGTGTATATAAGGTATTTAGGAATCTATTACAACCACATGTTTGGTTATAGCTGAGAGAGGCTAATAATGAGGTTAATGTGAAAATTACTATTTAATCATATCTCTCACCTGTCCCGCTGTCCTACCCATGGGTTGCAGTGTCCCGCGGTGGTGATGGGGGGGGGGGGGGGGGGGTGATGCATGCACACAGCATCTATTCATCAGGAGAAAGGGACAGGAGGCATGCCAGCAGCTCACAGAGTGCTCGTCATGCCGCCCACAGCGGCGAAAACAGGGGCATAGCCCGTGATTGCGGCACTTCCCATGAGACCATACCCCTGTTTGAGTGACCACGCCCCCTCATTTTGGCTGTGCACCATTGGCGCACATTTGTGTCCCTCCTCCCAATTTTAGAAAGTTAGGAGGTATGATTTAATAACTATAATTAATATTTTTAATTAACCACTTGCATAGATAGTTTCCAATCTAGCCAAGTAATGCAATTCCTTTTGTGCTCTAAATTAACTCTGTGTTAGAAGTATGTATCACTATACACTATTCTTTGAGACCAAAGCAGATATCTCAGATATTTCAGATTTGGAACTTTAAGATGTGGGACTAAGCTGGGTACACACTGGCAGATATATCTGCAGTGATAGGTGTGCGCACGGGGGGTGCCAGTGCACACAGGCACCCCCTAATGTCTGGATCTCCCCTCACAAATGCCTGTTGCTGCGGTCCCGGAGCAAGCAAGGTGGAGACACTGCCCAGCAAAACTTGTTGCCACACCCAGCACCCGGAGCTGGCACAAACATAACAGGGAGTGCATCTCCTATTCACCAGCAGAACAGGAACCCCCCCACACACACACACACACTCTGGGAAAGCACTGCAGACTTGTAGTTGTAAACCAAGTGAACTCCCCGGGATAACCACAGCTGATATGCCGCCACACAGCAGGCACCGGGAATGATCACACTGAAGAAAATGAGAAGGAGGACGCAATCAGCTGGGGTCATCCCAGTGAGGTAACTTGATTTACAACAGTCTGCAGCTCTTTCCCAGGGGTGGGAGGTCTGGTGTCCTGTTCCTACACAAAACAGTTGTCCGCTGGTTCCTCCTTCTAAGCCACAGAGATAGGCAAGTACAGGGGAGCTCCTGCGTTATGCGAGCAACTCCACCCAGCAGTTACCAGGAGACTCACTGCACTCCTCAGCACTGAACAGCAGGTGAGGGGGTGCCAGCTACGCCCAGCTGAGCTATATTAAAAATATATATATTCAGTATATTTTTGATCTTTTATGATAATATTGTAGTTTGGTCATACCTTCCAATTTGTCTTCTTGTTAAATAGGGACGTCATTGCGCGCCAAAATTAGGGGATGTGGCTTCACAGATGGGGGCATGGTCTTGTTGGTAGGGGACATGACCTTGTGGCAATACCCCCACACACGTTTTTGTCAGTATGGGGGCATGAACAGCACTCAGTGAGCTGCTGGCCATGCCCCGTCCCTCTTTGTCAGGGAATAGATGCTATGCGCACAGCATCTATTCACCACTACTCTGCTCAGAGCAGCGAGTGACAGGGGGGATCTCCCAACTGCCCCCATCATGGGACACTGCGACCCATATGTGGAACATTACGACAGACCGTGAAAAACGGGACTGTCCCACCAGAATTGGGACAGTTGAGAGGTATGGTCTGGTGATTACTGTGGTGCATTTGGTAAAGCAGAGTAGGTTCATTTTGGGTAGACGTTTGTACCATGACTACATGAAGAATCGGGGGTTAGGTTTAGGCTGTGAAGAGTGGGGTTAGGGTTAGGCACCCCCCAAGAGGGTTAGGGGTAGGCTGCGGGGGGCAAGGGAAGGTTTAGGCTGTGGAAAGTGGGGGTAAGTTAGAGTGAGGGGGATGGCGGGAGATGCAGATGGGAGATGATGGCGTGGAAGAGAAACGCAGGCAGAAGATTATGGCATGGCTGAGAGAAGACACAGGGAGGAAATGATGATGTAACTGGGAGACAACACAGGGAGGAGATGATGGCAAGGCTGAGAGACGGTGAAGGGAGAAGATGATGGCATGGCAGAGAGACGAAGCAGGGGGGAGTTGATGCTGTCGATGAGAGATGCAGGGGGATGATGACGGTGAGGTTGAGAGATGCAGGTGGGAGATCATGGTGTGAAAGAGAGATGAAGGTGGTTGATGATGGTGTGGATAAGAGACGCAGAGGGCAGGAGGTGACATGAGTCTGGTTGAACCTCTGTATGATGATGACAGTGGTTATATTCCAATACAAACAGGCATCTTCTGGACCATGTGATATCCTACATGAATAGTGAATACCGAATGAAGATGCTGTCTGCCCAGGGAGAATACATTTCTTCAGAGGTTCCCCAATCCTGAGCTCTATAGGCCTTTATAAAGTCTTTCATGAAATCAGCATTTTTCTCAGCCATTTTGGTCAATTCTGGTCAATTTTGGTCAATTCTGAAAAAATAGAAAAAGTACTTTTTAAAATTTTTTATAAAACACAGTTTATTGTATTTTTTCTTGTAAAATATATACATTAAATAAATTTAAAATAAGCCTATAGGTACACCTGACTGATCAATGTTCATGAAACAGTATTTTTTTAATTAGTTACTTAATTTGGAAATATATACATATGTAGATATCTACACACACACGTGTGTGTGTGTGTGTGTGTGTGTGTGTGTGTGTGTGTGTGTGTGTGTGTGTGTGTGTGTGCACTTGTTTATATATCCTAATGGGGACAAGGGCCAGACAGCACACCAACACTGGCGGGACCTCTGACATGGTGGGAACCTAAAATGAGGTCCCCACGAGTCTGACCCTGGGAGGTGATAGGGGAGTCATGTCTCAACTACCCAGCATACAATTCTCGCAAGTCCCCGAGAATCACGTTTACCAGACTGGAATGGGTGTCGGTGTGTATGCAATGCAGAGTGTGTTTAAAGCAAACAGTTCCCCAGCAGCGCTGGTGAGCATTCCCCGAATAATCTCCGGTGCTGCGGTGCCACCAGGGGGGGCAGGGCGGCCTGCTTTCTCCGCGCCGGCGGGGGACTTGGACCGGGCGCCCTCGCTCTCCAGCCAAGTCCCGGCCCGGGGACTTGGCCGGAGGCACCCCGTCCGCCCGGCGCATCAGCGCCTCCGAGCGCGGCGGAGCGCGGAAGGGGGGGGGTCCTTCCCTGGTCCGCCCGGGGGCCGACGAGGTCTCCCTGGCCGAGCTTAATAGTCGGGGGCGGGTCCACCGGGAGGGGAGGAGGGGCCGGAAGGCAACCTCCCTCCCCGGGGCTTAAGCCTCGGGCCGTCCGGACGGGGGGAGCGAGTCCGGGCCTCGCCTCCTCCTCGTCCCGCCCGGCCCCGGCCGGGTCAACCCCCGGTCCGTCCGGAGGCTCCACGGCCTGGGCTTCCCATCCAGCTTCACCCGGCGAGAGCCCGGGCTGCGGAAGCCAGTGGGAGCCCGGGATGCGGAAGCCGGCGAGATCCCGGGCTGTTCTTCTCTTCCATCCATCCGTCCGTTATTTCATTTTCTGTCTGTATGTATGGAGCCCGGGCCGCGGAAGCCGGCGGGTGCCCGGGCTGCGGAAGCCGGCGAGAGCCCGGGCTGTTCTTCTCTTCCATCCATCTGTCCGTTATTTCATTTTCTGCCTGTATGTACGGAGCCCGGGCCGCGGAAGCCGGAGTGAGCCCGGGCCGCGGAAGCCGGCGAGAGCCCGGGCTGGATCTTCTCTTCCATCCATCCGTCCGTTATTTCATTTTCTGTCTGTATGTACGGAGCCCGGGCCGCGGAAGCCGGAGGGATCCCGGGCCGCGGAAGCCGGCGGGTGCCCGGGCTGCGGAAGCCGGCGAGAGCCCGGGCTGCGGAAGCCGGCGAGAGCCCGGGCTGGTTCTTTTCTTCCATCCATCCATTGTTTCATTTTCTATCTGTATGTATGGAGCCCGGGCTGCGGAAGCTGGCGAGAGCCCGGGCTGTTCTTCTCTTCCATCCATCTGTCCGTTATTTCATTTTCAGCCTGTATGTACGGAGCCTGGGCCACGGAAGCCGGAGGGAGCCCAGGGTGCGGAAGCCGGCGGGTGCCCGGGCTGCGGAAGCCGGCGAGAGCCCGGGCTGTTCTTCTCTTCCATCCATCCGTCCGTTATTTCATTTTCTGTCTGTATGTACGGAGCCCAGGCCGCGGAAGCCGGAGGGCGCCCGGGCCGCGGAAGCCTGCGGGTGCCCGGGCTGCGGAAGCCGGCGAGTGCCCGGGCTGTTCTTTTCTTCCATCCATCCATTATTTCATTTTCTATCTGTATGTATGGAGCCCGTGCTGCGGAAGCCGGCGAGAGCCCGGGCTGTTCTTCTCTTCCATCCTTCCATCCATCCATCCATCCATCCGTCCGTCCGTCCGTCCATGCATCCATCCATCCATGCATGCTTCCATCCATCCATCCATCCATCCATCCATTCATGCATCCATCCGTTCATTCTCCCTGGCTTTTTTTTTATTTTTTTTATTTGATAGAATTGTTTTTGTGGTATTCTTTTACCCCCTTTTTTTTCCCCTATTTTTTTTTTCTTTTCTTTTTTCCTTTAATTTATTTTCCCCCACCAGGGGGCGCCGACGAGGGGAGACGCCTCCCCGCCGCCGCCGGGCCCGGACACATCGCAAATTCACAACGGTGGATTATTTTATTATTAATTTTTTACGCGGCCAGCAGGGGTCGCCGCGCGCGCGGACTGGCGGCCACCCTCGGCCGCTCGTGAACTTTGCATTTAAATCGGTGGGGTGTTTTTGTCTTTTGCCTGTTTTTTTTTTCTCTCAATCGTGTATTCCCTCGGCTGGCCAGCGGGGGGCGCCGCGGCGGGGACACGGGTGAGGGCTCATGCGGCGGACCGGGTACCTTTCATCTGTTTGGGGCGAGTGCTTTTTTGAATTTTTTTTTCTTTTAGTCTCGTTCCGTTCTTCCCTTCAACCGGCCAGCGGGGGGCGCTGCGCGCGCGGACCGGCGGCCACCCCTGGCCACTCGGGGACTTTGCATTCAAATGGGTGGGGTGTTTTTGATTTTTTGCCTTCTTTTTCACTTCCCCCCTCTCAATCGTGTATTCCCTCGGCTGACCAGCGGGGGGCGCCGCGGCGGGGACACAGGGGAGGGCTCATGCGGGCGGACCGGGTACCTTTCATCTGTTTGGGGCGAGTGCTTTTTTGAATTTTTTTTCTTTTAGTCTCGTTCTGTTCTTCCCTTCAACCGGCCAGCGGGGGGCGCCGCGCGAGCGGACCGGCGGCCACCCCTGGCCGCTCGGGTACTTTGCATTCAAATGGGTGGGGTGTTTTTGATTTTTTGCCTTTTTTTTCACTTCCCCTCTCAATCGTGTATTCCCTCGGCTGGCCAGCGGGGGGCGCCGCGGCGGGGACACGGGGGAGGGGTCATGCGGGCGGACCGGGTACCTTTCATCTGTTTGTGGCGAGTGCTTTTTTGAATTTTTTTTTCTTTTAGTCTCGTTCCATTCTTCCCTTCAACCGGCCAGCGGGGGGCGCCGCGCGAGCGGACCGGCGGCCACCCCTGGCCGCTCGGGTACTTTGCATTCAAATGGGTGGGGTGTTTTTGATTTTTTTTGCCTTTTTTTTCACTTCCCCCCTCTCAATCGTGTATTCCCTCGGCTGGCCAGCGGGGGGCGCCGCGGCGGGGACACGGGGGAGGGGTCATGCGGGCGGACCGGGTACCTTTCATCTGTTTGGGGCGAGTGCTTTTTTGAATTTTTTTTTCTTTTAGTCTTGTTCCGTTCTTCCCTTCAACCAGCCAGCGGGGGGCGCCGCGCGCGCGGCCCAGCGGCCCGGGGCCCTCCGTCCCGCTTACTTTCGCCCGACGGGAATTGTTCCTTTTTTTTTTATCCGAGAGGACACACGGAATCTGCACCCCCCGCAGTGGCGTCAGGCGGCCACCGGGGACGCCGCTGCGGGGATCCGGGGGGGGGCGCCCGAGCGCCGCTTGCCCGTCCGCTGGGCCAAGGAGGCCGGGGCGGGTCGCGCGCCACCGTTCCCCCCCGAGCGGCGCGGTCCGAGCCACCTCTGGCCACCGGGGGGCGCCGTCGGGTGGCGCGGGGGCACCCCCGCCGCCTCCCCCTGCACGCGTCGGGCCTCCCCCTGGAAGTGTCGCGGATGAGTGCGGACCGGGGCGCCCGCGGCCCACCGGCGCTTCCAGGGGTTCGGGGAGGAGAGTGGGAAGCCTGGGTCGAGCGCGCCCTCGGCCGCTCGTGTCGCTACCCGCCGGAGCACACCTCCGCCGGATCAGTAGGTACCAACGAGGCGAGCGAGAGAGCCGGGACTCTGCCCGGGGCCGATAAGCCTGGTTCCCTGGAGCTTTTGCGAAAGGACCCGTGACAGAAGATGCACGGAGCTCAGAGCTCATCATGGACAGGGCCTTCTTGCATCCGATTTTGCCCAGGCAGGGCTCCAGGAACCAGGTTCCAAAAAGCAAAATCCTTTGGAGCTCAAGTGAAAGGGCTCGTGACAGGATAGCCTTGGAGCTCGAATAACAGCATGGCCAGGACCATCTCCCCTATGAGGCCTATAAAGGGTCCACGACGGGCGTCCGGTGGAGCCCGACGTACGGCCCGGGCACGTCTCCTTCTCCATCGGAGGCAGCACACCCCGGCGGGCCAAATCGGGTACTGCAATTTGTAGAAGTCTCGCCGATGAGTGCGGACCGGTGTTCCTCAGGCTGGGAGGCACTTCCAATGCCTCGGGGAAAGATTGCAGAGTGCACCGCGAAAGCGTCGCGCGCGCCTCCTGTCCCACTACGTCCGAGAGAACTCCTCAGCGAGATCTACAGGTGGTGGATGGATTATGGTATGGAAACAGTGAACCGAATGATCTTCGGAGCTCCGGTGAAAGGGCTCGTGACAGGATAGCTGTGGAGCTCGGATAACAGCATGGGCAGGACCATCTCCCCTATGGGGCCTATAAAGGGTCCACGACGGGCGTCCGTTGGAGCCCGACGTACGGCCCGGGCACGTTTCCTTTTCCCCCGGAGGCAGCGCCCCCCGGCGGGCCAAATCGGGTACTGCAATTTGTGGAAGTCTCGCCGATGAGTGCGGACCGGTGTTCCTCAGGCTGGGAGGCACTTCCAAGGCCTCGGGGAAAAATTGCAGAGCGCACCGCGAAAGCGTCGCGCGCGCCTCCTGTCCCACTACGTCCGAGAGAACTCCTCAGCGAGATCTGCAGGTGGTGGGTGGATTACGGTATGGAAACAGTGAACCGAATGAAAATTACTCTTTTCTTTCTGCAACCCGATCGATGTGGCACCCTGCGCCCCGGCGGGGAGGGACGATCGCTCGGCCGGAACCCAGGGGTCTCGGCCGGCTTCAGGCGAACCCGACCCTCCCTCTGCCCACGGCGCGCCCGGAACCACTCCGCCCGGAGAGGGCGTCCGGTCCCCAGGCGGCGCGGTCTGCTCCGTCCGCCGGCACCCGCAGGCGTCCGACGCCGCCAGGGGTGCCGGGGAAGCGTCCCCCTCGCCCAGCGAAGGGCGCTTGCCCCCGGACTCCGGCGGAGCACACGATTTCCCAGGAACCGAACGAGCGTCGCATCGAGATCCGAGGACGCGGCCAGCCCCAGGAGAGGGCCCTGCGCGCCGCCCCCGCTCCGGCGAGGCGGCTACACGGAAGGGTTCACCCGCCGGGCCTCCCCCGCCGTGGACGGGAGGGCCGGACGGGGCGGAGGTCAGAGCGAAAGAGAGAGAGCGCGGGAGAGGAGCCGAGTCTGGCGGCAGGGCGAGAGAGAAGCGCAGACTCGGAGCGAGGCCGGCAGGAGACCGTCCAGGAGACGCAGGGAGAGCGGGAGGCGCTTTTCGGAGGGAGCCGGCGGAAGCCGAGGTCGCCCGTGCGCCTGGCGGAATCCCGGAAGGGCGATGGAGCCCCGCGAGATGGAACCTCTTTACACCCTTTCACCCCCCCGGGAATAGATGAAACCTGTCAGGCGTAGATCGGGATGAGGTGGGGCTGGGGGCGAAAAAAACCACCCCCCAGGACGGCTTGCACCGGTTTCCTAGCGAACGGGTTGTTGGGTGAGGCGAAAACAGGCGAAATCGAGCGTGGTGACGTCGCCCTCCCCGGGGTGTCCGCCCGACGGCGCGGGGCGGCCTGGCCCCGCCGTTTACTCTGACTCCGAGCTTCCCAATCGGCCCGACCAGGACGGCCGTCCTCCTCCTCCTCCCATCCCCCTTTTCTGAGGGCCCTCTCGGCTCGAGACCCGCACCGGTCTGCCCTGCGGCGCCGGCGGATGGAGCCCGGTCCGGAGGACCCTCCGCTTTCGAGATGGCGCGCGCCACGGCCCCCGACGTTCGGGCGCGCGCCGCCCGATACCGAGAGCTACCTGGTTGATCCTGCCAGTAGCATATGCTTGTCTCAAAGATTAAGCCATGCACGTGTAAGTACACACGGCCGGTACAGTGAAACTGCGAATGGCTCATTAAATCAGTTATGGTTCCTTTGATCGCTCGACCCCGTTACTTGGATAACTGTGGTAATTCTAGAGCTAATACATGCCGACGAGCGCTGACCCCCAGGGATGCGTGCATTTATCAGTCCAAGACCAATTCGGGGGTTCCCGGCGGGTCGGCCCCGGCCTCCCGCCGCCCCCGGCCTCTCTGGCGACTCTAGATAACCTCGGGCCGATCGCACGTCCCCGTGACGGCGACGACGCATTCGGATGTCTGCCCTATCAACTTTCGATGGTACTTTCTGCGCCTACCATGGTGACCACGGGTAACGGGGAATCAGGGTTCGATTCCGGAGAGGGAGCCTGAGAAACGGCTACAACATCCAAGGAAGGCAGCAGGCGCGCAAATTACTCACTCCCGACTCGGGGAGGTAGTGACGAAAAATAACAATACAGGACTCTTTCGAGGCCCTGTAATTGGAATGAGTACACTTTAAATCCTTTAACGAGGACCCATTGGAGGGCAAGTCTGGTGCCAGCAGCCACGGTGGAAGGAGGTGTGTCAGAGCTCTGCACTAGAAGGGAGAGAAAGCTTGGTTTCTAGCAAGTATTCCCGGGGATTTTTCCCCCAAAACCATGGACCCTCCTGGGGAAGGTGATCTGGAGGGGCCCCTGCCGGGACCTGGCCCTGGTCCCCATTTAATACCATCAGAAAGGCAGGTGGCTGAAAATGTTATGGAAAAAGAGTGTTTGCATGCAGCAAACGAATAAACAGACCTGCTGCAAAGTCTGGAGGAGGTGGAAGCACAGGTCACTAATCCGGTGGAGCCGGGTGCACCATTGGGAAAGCCCCAAAAGGTATGTGCCGAAGTACCTGGGGTAGCTTTGGTGCTGCCAAGTGGAAGGCAGCTAATACCCCCGAGTATGTTACCCCCCCTTCTGCTGTGAAGGAGTCTGTTGCAGAGGTGCAGTTGGAGCCAGCATGTGGCCCGGTGAGCAGTAGTCCGGTGCTGCTTTTTCCAGCAGGTGTGGAAAGTGTGCAATCAGCAGTGGAAGAGGTGCACACACAGGGAATGCTGATGCTGGAATCCAGGATGGCTGCTGTGGGGGAAGCCAATATTGAAGGTACAGTGATTGAGAATGATGCTGTTTGCCAGGGGCTGGTGCACCAAACACTGGTTAGTACACTGTCAGATGACATGGATGTGGGTGTAATCGATCAGTGCCTTTCACAAGGTACTGTTGCAGGGGTGTCTGCTGAGACTGTTGGAGTGAAACCTCCCCATGATGAGGATAAGATATCTGCATCATTAATATCTGACTCTGTGGATGTTTCTTGTATTATGGGAGAAGTTGCAGCACCCCAAACTGCTGAGGAGGAGTCTTCAGGTCCCCCTGTAGTTCCTGTGTGCATTGCAGACTTGGAGAAAGAGGTCCAGAGGATAAAGAAATGGATTACAATTAAGAAAAAAAAGCGCAATAGTGCTTTTAGCAGGGACCGTGCTATTTTTACTGCAGAGGTAATGGAGTTGGAGGAGAAGTTGAAAAGTGTCAGTGAGAAGCTCAATGTTGCCTTACAGTCCCAAAGTGCTTTAAGTGCAGAATTGCCTCCGAATTGTGAAGCTCAGCGCCCTGCATCAGAAGTAGAGGGAGAGGATCCGACATACTCAGCCATTAGGAAGCTGGAGGGTGATGAGTCATGTGCATTACAGATCCCTGCTGCAGAGGAGAGAATGGAGGTTACTATGCCAGTTGTGACAAAGACATTTGGGGACATTGAGCCTGCATATAGCATTGGGCCTGGGCATGATGCTGAGGCGTTACCAGGTGCCTCCTCTAAGGGCATTGCCGATGAAGCAGACCCGGGTATAGGTAAGGCTGTGCTTAGAAGAAATGCTGTTGTGCTATTGCCTAAGATTGATTTATCTAAGTCTGCGCAGGGTATGCCGGCGCTTGACAAATCAGATCTAAGTGTTCCCAAGAGGCATTTGGTAGAGACCATTTTTGGGGATTTGGAAGTCCCAGTCAGAGCTTGGGCTGCACTTTCCCTTTTGGAGAAGAAAAATAGTGCTAGTATTAGCCCTGTGGGGGGTGCGGATATGGGTAGTGATACTGGTGGTTTGGATAGGTCTGGCCAGGTTCCAGCTATGCCTCCACCTGTTGCATCTGAATTGAATACCAAGAAGTCCCCTCTGTTGACCCTGGGCAAAATGTGGCTCAGCCCGCTGTGGTTGTCCCTGAGAATGCTTCCTATGCTAAGGTAGTGTCGGATAGGCCTCCTGTTAGTAATTTGGGTGGGGGTGGGCTCCCTAATAGTGGTGGCCAAATGGCTAAGCGCCGTAACGCGGTCCAGTTAAAGTGGGTGGGTGAGGGATCGCCCCCTTCAAGGTCGGAGTTTTTGAAGGCAGTGTTTAGCATGGGGTTTAAGCCTAGTGACCTCTTTGCCTGCATCCATCCTGTGGGGTCTCCCGATTTTGACTTAAGTTTTGAGGTGTACAATGGCCTGCAGGTTTTTTGGAGTATGTGGGGGCTGTAAAGAACTTAGAGCCATGGGTAAACTACAAGGCATTCGCTATTACAAGGAAGGAGGTTGTGAAGGTCACCATTCTTGTAAGAAACAAGTCTGTCAGTAGTGTGGACCTGGCCTATTGGTTGTCACGGTTTACGGAGTCCATGGTCACCCCATTGTCTAAAGCCCCAGGTGAAATGGATGTATGGGGGGGTGCATGGGAAGGGAAGGTCCGTCTTAGAAATGGGGTGCACATCCCCTCAGCGGCATACATTGGGCGTGACCGTATACAATGTTTCTACCCAGGTCAACCCAGAATGTGTCACCGCTGTGGGGATTTCAGGCATTTAAGTCGTGATTGCCCTATATTGAAATGTTCCAGATGTAATGCGCTTGGCCATTTAGCTGGTGACTGTGGGAAAATTGTCTGTAATTTATGTGGAGTGGAGGGGCATACTTTTAGTAGATGTGGAATGGCTTTCCATAATTCCATGTTAGATGAAGAGATGGGGGCGGTAGCACAGAGGGTAGAGGAAGATGATCGCCAGGCACCTGTGTTGCCTCTGGCAGCTGCCCAGGTGGTAGCAACATCTTCTGTTTTGAATGTCTCGAGTGAGGTTGCTGGGGGAAGTTCTTTCGGAGGTGGTGGGAAAGCTGAGGTTGAGCCTTTTAGGTTGGTTGTTGGGTCCAGGAGAGGAGGAAGAGGTAGGGGTAAAAGGGATGGTGATGATCTTATTTTGTCAAACCGGTTTGGGGCATTCTTAAGTGAGGAGGAGGAAGAAGAAGGGGAGATTGTTAGGACTGATAATGGGGATTTGGTATTGCAGACCAGAGTAATGAGGCGGAGGAAGGTTTCATCTCATGCTACTTCCCCCTACCAGGTGGCTTCGGGGTCAGGAGGTGGTAAGGGTAAGAACAAGGATAAGGGAAAGAGGAGGAAAGTAGCAGGGGTGGCTTCTAGCAAGTTGGAGGATTTCTTGGTTGAGGGGAAGGTTAGTCAAACTGTGATGACAGTAGAGGAGTTAGCTCCTGCGGTGCAGAATTTGACCCATAAGGAGGTGGGGGCCTCCCCTTCCCTTCCTAACCCTGGTTCTGTACCTGCTGTTGTGCAGGGGACTGGAATGGGAGATCCTTGTCAGCCTCTTTCTGTAGCTCCTACAGTGTTGGAGGTTCTTCCCACCTCTGGTGCTCCAGACCCTTTAGGTTCTGAGGGGGGTTTGGGTGCTTCTAATGGTTGCCCCAGTGGGGTGGTTGATATATCTCTTGAAGATGGTAATATTGCTATGGTTCCTTCCTCCCCTGTGCCTGATGAGGGCTCTTCCTCGGATGAGGAAGTATTCTTGGAAGGTGACTCTCTGCCGGCTGGGGTGAGCATGAAGAGGTGGGGGTCATCAGATGAAGAGTCCCAAAAACAAGTAAAGAAGAAGTAAGCTGAGTCCTACTTCTACAGCCCTGAAGGATGGCTCCCCAGCCCATAAGATTTGCCACTATTAACGTGGCTTCTATTCTGTCAGAACGTGCTCGTCACATGGCCTTTATTTTTTTCAACACGCTTGTGGTTGATTTTTTTATTTTTGCAAGAGACTAGGGTAGGTCGACTTGCCGATCTTCACAAGGCGAAAGCTGAGTGGAGACGCGGTCCCTCCTATTGGTCTCTTGCGGCCGAGCCGTACGGTGGGTTGGCGGTTCTTTTTACCGGCATGGTAAACATCCAGCGGGTCATTGAATTACAGGTAGGCAGGTGTATGATTTTGGATGTCAATCTGAAGGGGCATGACCTGAGGCTTATAAATATTTATGGTCCCCAAACTAAGTGGGACAGGAAGTGTCTCTTCAGGGAGATAAAGCCATATCTTTTTTCGGCCCGGCAGGTGGTTTTTGGTGGTGATTTTAACACTGTCCTTAGGCCAAAAGACAGGGGGGTTCAAAGACTACCCTGGGCTATGATTCCCTTTTTTTAGATAGCATGGTTAGACAGGCAGGCCTGGTGGATGTGCATATTCGCCACTCCCCAGACCTCACGGGTTTCACCTTTTTTAGAGGTAGATGTAGGAGTATGATAGATAGGTTTTTTGTTAAGGAGAATTCGAAAACTTCGGCTCCTGAGTTGAAGCCAGTAGAATTCTCTGATCACGTTTGCCTCTTTGCATCCTTGAATGCCTCAGAATCCCCTCAGAAAGAGCGGGGCCTGTGGCGTTTGAACTCTGAGCTCCTGAGGGAGGAAGAGATCAGACAGTCCTTCAGAGACTTCTTTGAATCTCAGGAGTCACTGTTGGAGGCTGGATGGAGTAGGTCTGAGTGGTGGGAAGTATGTAAAAAGAGAACTCGCAAGTTATTTCGCAACCTTGTAGCCAAAAAGAACTTGGTAAGGCAGAATATCTATCATGCCTTGAGAAAGAAACTTGATCTCTTGATTTCTGAGCAGGGAGATGGTGGGGAAATCTCCCGGGTGAAAGCTCGGATGAAGGATTACCAGTATGACCGGTATGCTTCCTTGGTTCTGGAGAGGGATTATGGTAAATACCACTCGCCTGATCCCTACCAGAACTGCAGGAACTCGGTTAACTGTAAGGCGGTGAGGGGGTTGCGTGATGACCGGGGTGTCCTTCGTGAGGATAAGGAAGGCATTCTGGGAGTTGTGCGATCCTTCTACTCTGACCTTCTGTCTGAGAAGCCACTCATCAGAGAAAGGATGGAGCGGTTTCTGAGGGAGACTCCGGGGCTTGAGAGCCATGGCAGTGTTCTTGATTCCTTGGGGAGTGAGATAACGGTGGAAGAGGTCAGGATGGCCATAGATTCTTTGTCTATGAAGAAAGCCCCAGGACCGGATGGGTTAACCTCCGAGTTTTATAAGACCTTTGCTGACATCCTGGCCCCTCGTCTTATGGAAGTATTTAATGAGAGCCTGGGGGAGGGGTTGCTCCCTCCTTCCATGAGACTGTCTGCCCTTATCTTGCTTTCTAAAGGAAAGGATCCGTCTCGTATTGAGAACTGGCGCCCCATTGCTCTTCTTAATACAGATAGGAAGGTTCTGGCAAAGGTGCTTTTTACCAGGCTGATGGAAGTTTCCGGGCTTTTGCTTTCCCCCTCACAGCACTGTGCCGTGAAGGGTCGGAGCACATTTAGTGCTGTCCTTGGCGTCCGGGAGGCCGTGGAACGGTGCCGTGCTGAGAGATGGGGAAAGTACCTGCTGGCATTGGATCAGTCGAAAGCTTTTGATAGGGTTAACCATGACTACCTGTGGGCTCTACTTGAATGGTATGGCCTCCCAGTGAGGGTGGTAAATTGGCTGCATATCATCTACAGGCAAGCTGAGAGCTTCCCTCTGGTTAATGGTTGGGTGGGCCCTACCTTTGGAGTGGATTCGGGTGTCAGACAGGGCTGCCCCCTGAGCCCCCTCCTATATGTCTTTGCCATCGACCCCTTCATCAGAAGGCTGGAGGGTGGCATTGTAAGGGGGGTCCTGCTGAGCCCGGGTTGTCCTTTAAGGGTGGTGGCCCATGCAGACGATGTCACAGTCATCTTGTCAGATCCATCAGAGGCGGATGGTGTGATGTCGGCTGTCCAGGAGTACTCGGAGGCTTCGGGTTCTCAGGTCAACCAGGATAAGAGCGAAGTTTTCTGGATGGGGGAGGAGGGTCATGAGTTTGACCTTCCGGATGGCCTCTCCCTGGTAAGCCAGGAGATCAAAGTTTTAGGTATCAGATTTGGCCCGGGCGATTATGCCACCCGAAATTGGGATCTTAGGCTGGATGAGGCCAACCAGAAGGTAGAGCATTGGAAGAGATGGAAGTTGTCTCTCAGGGAAAGGGTTGATCTTATTAAGACTTTCCTGATCCCTATTTTTTTATATGTCAGTTATGTGTGCCTTTTGCCGGAATCTAGGTGGACCAGGATTTATGCTCTGTTTTTCCAGATGCTCTGGGGAAATAGGCTGAATCTAATCAAGAGGGTTGTCACCTACAGGACGAGGAGGGAGGAGGCCTGGGAATGGTCAACCCAGTGCTATTCTTTTTGTTGACCTTCCTTAAATTACATTTGGAAAGCTTCCAGTTGGATGGGTAGAGGGCTTTAGAGTCTGGATGTCCCCCTTTCTCAATGCATGGTTAGAAGGTGGAGGTGTGAAGAGTTTGCGAGTTAGACATGGATACCTCCCGGCCTACGTGGCTCTGAGCTTGAAAGTGACAAGGCGATGGGGCCTGGAAGCGGGGGAGGTCAAAAACTCCTCTAGAAGGGCGTTGGAGAGGAGTATTTTGCGGTCTCACTTTCGGGAACCGCTGTTGCTGAAGGACTGCCCGGGCAGTTTGTCTTCAGATGGGCTCGCTCTGGTTAATTCTGAGAGGATACCTCTGAAATTCCGTGACATTGCCTGGCTCTCCTTTCATGGGAGACTCTATGTGAGAGGAAACCTGAAGTACAGAAATGCCGATGATCGTGGCTGCCCACGTGAGGAG